>NW_006159459.1:367565-399405 GCF_000334495.1 Tupaia belangeri chinensis | reverse complement strand
ATACCCAGAAGTGGGATTGCTGGATCAAATGGTAGTTCTATTTGTAGGTCTTTGAGGAAACTCCATATTGTTCTCCACAGTGGTTGAACTAGTTTACATTCCCACCAACAGTGTAGGAGGGTTAAAAGGGAACTCCCTCTTAAAGGACTAAGTGTTCCCACAGATAAAAAGCAGCTGTCCCATGGGCCAGCAGTTGGCATGGTCCAGTAAGGCACTGGGCTCCCACATGGCTGACCACAGTTCAAATCTCAGACCTAGCAGCTTTAAAATCATACGAGGTGTGTGTGTGTGCCTGCCCAAATTCCAGGGAGGAGAATGGAGAAGGGACTGTGGCATGGTCATGCCCCCTGGGGGGATGATTTCTTTTTTTTTTTTGGAGCGGTTTTTGCTATAGGGCATGTACGCTCGAAAGACAGAGCGAGGCAGAGAGACAGAAAGCAAGAAGTCACCCCCCAGGTGGGATGGCCACGCTGCAATCCTTCTCCTCCATTCTCCTCTCAGGATCTTGGGAACACACGCCTGGCATGAGTTTAAGCCACCGGGTCCAGGACTCGAACCATGGTTGGCTACATGGGAGTCCAACGACATAGCCATTACGCTAACTGCTGGTCCCAGGGGAATGATTTCTTACTTTCCCTCTCACTATCTGTCTGTCTCTGTCTGTCTGTCTCTCTCTCTCTCTCTCTCTCTCTCTCTCTGGCAAGCACATACACCTTATGGTAAAAACCTCTAAAAAAAATAAATAAATAAATAAATAAATAAAGCTGTCCTAGGTATAATTAAGTTGGACCAAAACATGAGGGCAATCACTGAAGTGAAAAAACACTTTCATTTGACCAAAGATGTCCTTTTGAAAAGTATATTGATATATAAATATCATCTGTGATGTGGGAGTATTTAAAGGTGTTTTCTCCCAAAACAAAAGGCTTTAAGCTAAAGACACCTCTAGTTGTTTAATATCAGGTAGGGCCTCGCTCCATGGAATGCACACTGAATGGCCTGTGTTCAGTAATGAGCTAGTTTTCTCTGATTCTACCCAAAGGTCTTTCTGGTCCATTCTTCACCTGTGATTTGCTCAGTGTTATGCAATTGCCTCTGGACGTTAGCCCTCTGCAAACTCAAATCCTCAAGTGGCTGCCAAGGTCCCTTTCTCTCCTGACCTCCCATTATCAGATCCACCAAGTCTGATCTTTTCACTTCAGCCATTGAAAAGAATTCCCTCACCCACAGCAAACTGTCATTTAGAACTTGTCGCAGGGCTCAAGCAAGACCATATTATGCACATAAGCGTATATTCACATTTATAAAGAGCATTGTTGTCTCTATAGAGTTTATAGGTCTATAGTAGATTGATTTGTTATAGTGTGTGTGTGTGCATGTGTGTGCATGTACATACACACATGTATGCATTGATTTATTCATAAAACATATTCACATTACTAACTAATGTAAGTGGAAAACCCATTGTGCATTTTCCTTTATAAGTCCCCATTATAGATCAGTCCCTGGGAAAATATTAGCCAGTGTTTGCCCAGACTAGTTTCCTACCTGAAACCTAGTTTAAATGCTGTTGTTGAACCTGACCCTTACAAATTCAGTTGCAGCAACCTATGCAGCTACTTCTGTGTGCAGTGGTTTCTTTCTTTGATTTGCAGCACTTAATCCCAAATAAGCAGTAGTGTCCATATAGCTTTGCTTTAACTCCAAAACCTCTAGGTCAGAACAGCCATCACTGCAGGAATTAAGTCCATAGTGAATCAATCTCATGTCAGAAAAGTACTTATAGACATTCTCCTCTGCCATTTCTGAAAAAAAATTTTTTTTTACTCAGTTATTTCTCTTTTTTCTATGCCCCATATTTTCACAAGTGACACAGTAAGTCATGCCAAGTTTTCTGTCTGGAAAATTCTTTTCTTGACCCTGTCTCATCAATGCTGGCGAGGGTTAGCAGGAGAAAAGCTGATCTGGGAGCTCAAAGGTTACATCACACGCTGTGCCCATCCTAAGCCCTCTGTTCTGCTTAGTGCATTCAGGGGGGCCTCTTCCCATAGATTCTGGGAGGAGTAGCAAAGTTCACAGTCAAGGGGACACTGCAGAGCTAGCCACCCTGGTTTTGAACCTAGCTCAGTCACTAACTAGCTGAGTGACCTTGGGCAAGATATTTAACTTTATATCTTAGCCTCCTCATTTGTAAATAGGGAAGATAATAGAACCTGTCCCTTACAGCTAATTACATTCAATGAAGTACTGTTCATTGAGCACATAGTACAGGGCCTGCCATATTATTGGTTCTCTGTAGGTATTTCCATTTTCCGAGTTTTTTCCCTTAAGTTCATGCTACTCTCAAATTCTCGTGCCTTTTCACACTTCTCTCTTATCTCTTGCCTTCTTTCCTTTTTCTCTTGGACTAGAGTTTTTGTTTTGTTTTGTTTTGTTTCCACTTTATTGCTTTTTCTCTCCCACCCTAGGACACTTTCTTTGGACTTTTTTTTTTTTTAATATTGTTTGATACTTCATGCACTAGAGGGTAGAAATCCAGCTGTGCGGACCCAATGGCTGAATATAATTTAACACTGATTCTGCCTGCCTGGCAGCAACCCCTGAATCCAGCCAGGCTGCAGGATGGGATCCAGGAGGACATCCAAGTTGTTCTCTAGCCAGCATGCAGCATCCTTTCTGTATAGCTGTGTTTCGCATCTCCATTTCCAAGATAATGCCACCATCTTCTCTTTTATATGCCAAGGACTCTCCTGATAGTTCTTGTACATGGCTGTCAATCTTCCTATTCACAGAAGCAAGGAAGGGGATTCCATGAGTGGAGACCACATTTGTTTTCTCTTCAGTCTTCCTCCCAACAAAGATAGCAAAGACAATCATAGTTGAACCTGCAGAATTAGAACACAAAAATAGAAAGAATCAGAGGTGGCAAGTAACAAGGGCAGCAAGGCTAAGGAAGATTAGCAGAGCACTTTAAATAGAGATTTAGTTCAGTTCAGCAGCATTTGTTGAACACCTGCGGAGCGCCAAGAATTCTGCTGGGTGCTAGATGAAAGAGTACAATGACTCGTTGCCCTAAGGGCAGGAGGCAGATAGACTGTGGTACATTTGATGAGCACAACAACAAAAGTGTACTTGGGGCAGACACGTGGAGCAAAGTGACTAGTGCTAAAAATGCAAGAGGACACTTGGGAGAGCTGCCCGGAGGAGAGGACTTTGAAACTGGGTTCTGAAGATGAAACAGACATCATAAAATTTCAGCACACAATAATAGTATGTGCAGGATTTAGACTTGCTATGAGAAGGTACTTCAAAAATTCATGAAAAAATGGAATTAAGAGAAGTTTATTTTGGTGCTAAAAATGTTTGAAATTCATGTGTGGTGTTTTCAAGCATGGTTTTTTCCACAAACTTTTTGAAGACTTTTATTTTGTGCTTTGAAGAGATTACCTGATAACAATATGGAAGGAGGTAATAAAAAGAGACAAAAGACACGGGAGTAGAAAGGTGGTTTTTAAAAAAAGACCAGGAAAGAATTCAAATAAGATATTGCAGTAGCCAAGGTAGGAAGCACCTCAGACCAAGGCCGGAGCAGTGGAATAGAGGAAAAACGACAGAATTGAGGGGTGGGATTGATAGGGCTTTGTGAATGGTTGGATGTAGGTGTGGCTTATAGAATCTTCAGCATCAACTTAGCCCAACCCCCAGCCCCAACCAGAGATCTTAGTCACATGTTATATAGCCACATTCATGTTTCTATGAAAGGAAAAGGTGGACCTACCTGTACCTACCTCCTCATCAGCCCTTCCAAAAGAAGTTTTAAAGAAGAGAAAGAATGAAATGTTTTGGCACTTTTAAGGCTGGATAAGGAATATGTTTGTAAACCCCTCCAGATATGATAGAATTTGGTCAGCAGTACCTTTTGCATCCCTCACAGAAATGCAAAAATGTATCAAGATATTACAAACTGTAGACTGTGACAACATTAGCTTCCTAACCCAACTAAATACTATACCAAATTTATCAAGAATATGTTTTAAAATCTTGCTATTAGGAGAGATCAAAAAAAATCTGAAATAAATAAATAACAATGTCATGTGGATGGCTTAAAATATTCTATGTTCCTTGCTATTCAAACTGTATTTTTAACAATATTATTTTCCTCTTCTGGAACTCCAGATGAAAAAGAAGCGAGCAGAGAAAATGTTGAATGTTCACATAGATTTATGAGCTGTGGCACATGAAGGCAACAGTAATGACAGCAACAGCAGCAACTAATATTAGTGAATATTTACTATATGCCAAACCCAGTGCCCAGCACTTGACATTTTGTATTTACTTAGTGTTTTTCATATCAATCCTATAAGACAGGAACATTTATTACAATCATTTTACAGATAACGATATTAAAGGTTGATGTAGTTAAATAATTTGCCCCAAAACACAAGGGAAGTAAACAAATTGAGGTTCAAATCCAGATTTGCAGAACCCCAGAATCCACACTCTTACCCACTAGACAAGGTCACTTTTTTTGTTAAGACAAAATGTAATTTATTGCATCTTCTTTTAAAACATTTTTTAATTTATTTTTTTACTTTTTTATTTCAATTTCTTTTATGCATTCAACCACATTATTTAGCTTGCAAAGTGAATATTCCAACATATGTGCACCAGTCCAGTTGATTATACTATAAAGTTATCTTCAACAGATAATAACCCATTTCTTTGTCCCATAAATGCCTTGTCTCTCTATTTTTCTCTTTAATGTCCTTCCTCAGACTCGACTCCTTCAGACACTAGAAATTGTCCTCTAGATTACACAACTGGAGCTTCTAATTTTTTTCAAAGCTTCCTGTAATTTTATTAGTATCTTTTACCATTCTTCTTTAAATGTACTTATTATTATTACTATTATTAATTTATACATTCAATATCTATACATCATTTAGCTTGTAGAACCATAGAATCCAGCTGGTAGAAGAGCTGGAACGTGCTCAGGAGCACCTGGCCGTGGCCCTACAAAAGCTAGAAGAGGCAGGAAAAGCTGCTGAGAGTGAGAGAGGCATGAAGGTTATTGAAAGCAGGTCTTAAAAGATGAAGAAAAGCCGGAACTCCAGGAAATCCAACTCAAAGAAGAGGTAGATGGGAAGTATGAAGAATAACTCGTAAGTAAGCAATCACGAAGGGAGACTCAGAACACACAGAGGAACAAGCTGAACTGGCAGTCCTGTTGCCAAGAGGTGGGTGAGCGGATCAGACTGATGGACCAGAACCTGAGGGGTCTGAGCGCTGCTGAAGAAAAGCACTAGGAAACCATTACTGTCACACAAATGTCTTGCCTCTCTATTTTTTCCCCCAATTTCCTTCCCTATGCTCTTCCCCCTCCCACCCTCCTTCCACACTGTCTCCAGTGTCCATAACTATTTTCAACGCTTTTATGCCCTCTAATCTTTCAGACTGTACCATAGAGTGCAGTCGATCTATGTTAAGTGGAGACATACAATGTCTCCCTTTCATAGCCTGACTTACTTCACTCTGCAACAAATCTTCCATATTTGTCCATTTTCTATCAAATGCCAGGGTCTTGTTGGTTTTCATGGCTGAAAACTCTGTGGAGTATATGTGCCATACTTTTTCAACCCATTTTTCTATTCATGGGCATTTGGGTTGGTTCCATGTCTTAGCAATTGTGAATAATGCTACAATGAACTTAGTTGTGCAAGCTGAGCTGAATAGTCTCCTGTCCTTTAGGAAGATACCCAGGAGTGGAACTGCTGGATCTTATGGTAGTTCTATTTGTAGGTCTTTGGGGAAACTCCTTATTGTTTTCCGCAGTGGCTAGACCAATTTACATTCCCACCAACAGTGTAGGAGAGTTCCCCTTTCACCAAAACCCTGCCAACACTTATCATTTTTTGTATTTTTAATCTTTGCCATTCTGTCAGGGGTTAGGTGGTATCTCATTGTGGTTTTAATCTGCATCTCCCTTATAATGAGGGATGTTGAGCATTTTTTCATATGCTTTTTGGCTGTTCATATATCTTCCTTAGAGAGTTGTTTATTCAGCTCATTTTCCCATGTTTTAATTGGGTTAATCGTTTGGGGTTGGGGTAAGCCACTTGAGTTCCCTGTGTATTCTGGTTATAAGTCCCTTGTCTGAGGCATAGTTTACAAAAATATTCTTCTGTTTTGAGAGTTGCCGATTCACACTAATTACTGTATGTTTCACTGTGCAGAAACTTCTTAATCTAATGTAATTCCACTTGCCTCTTTTTGGAATTATTGTCTGTGTGTTGGGGGTCTTATTTTAATAGTCATTGCCTGTCCCAATGTCTCCCAGATTTCCCCAGGGTTTTCCACCAGTAGTTTTACATTTAGGTTTGGATCTTTGAATTTTGAGTTGATTTTTGTTCATGATGAAAGGTGGAGGTCTAGTTTCATGTTTTTGCATGTGGATACCCAGTTTTTCCAGAACCATTTGCTAAGGAGGTTTTCCTTTTCCCACTGGATTAACTGGTATTTGTCAAAAGTCAGTTGATTGTACATTTGGGGGTTTATATCTGGAGTCTCTATTCTATTTCATTGGTCTCCCTGTCTGTTTTTTGTGCCACTGCCATGCTGTTTGATTATCACAGCTTTATAATATATTTTGGGGTCAGGGAGTGAGATGCCACCCAATCCACTGTTCTTGAGCAAGTTTGCTTTGGCAGTAAAGGGTCTTTTATGATTCCAGACAAAGTCCATGATTGTTTTCTCTAGATCTGTGAAGAATGTCTTGCCATTGTGATTATATTAATTCTTCGAATCCAGGAACATGGGATGTCCTTCCACTTTTTTGTGTAATTTTTAATGTCTTTTTAAAGATTTTCATAGTTTTCCTTGTAAAGATCTTTGACTCTCTTGGTTAGGATTATCCCTAGGTATCCTATATATTTTGTGGCTATGGTAAAAAGGATTATATATTTTCAATTCTACCTCATTCAGCTTGTTGTTTGTATATAAAAATGCTATAGATTTTTGGATATTGACTTTTGTATCTGGCCAGTTTACTATCTTCATTTATTTCTTCAAGAATGTTTTTGGGGATAACTTTGGGTCTTCTAAGTATACCATCATGTCACTTGCAAATAAAGGTATTTTCTACTCTTCTTTGCCTATTTAAATGCCTTTTATATTATTCTCTTTTCCAGTTGCATTGGCTAAGACTTCTAGCCCTATATTTAAAAGGAGTACAGAAAGTGGTCAGCCTTGTCTAGTACCAGTTTTTAGTGGAAAAGTTTTCAGCCTTCCCCCATTCAGTATAATGTAAGCTATAGGTTTTTCATATATGACTTTGATTGTGTTGAGAAATGACCTTTCTATGCTGATTTTGCTGAGAATCTTTTTTTTTTTTTTTGAGAGGGTTTTGCTATAGGGCACGTGTGCTTGCCAGAAAGACAAGAGATAGAGAGACAGAAAGCAAGAAATCACCCCCCAGGGGGGATGGCCACGCCACAATCCCTTCTCCTCTCAGGATCTTGGGCATGCACACATGCACGCCCAGCATGAGTTTAAGCCACTGGGTCCAGGACTCGAATCATAGTTGACTACATGGAAGTTCAGCAACATAGCCATTATGCTAACTGCTGGTCCCAAGAGTCTTAATCATAAAACGATGTATTTTATTGAATGCTTTTTCTGCATCAATTGAAGTGATCATATGGTCTTTATCATCCTTTCTGTTAATATAGTGTATTACATTTACAGTTTTGCATATGTCGAACCACCCTTGCATCCCTGGAATAAAGTTTACCTGGTTGTGATGAATAATCTTTTTATATGCTGTTGGATACGATTTGCATGTATCCTGTTGAGAATTTTTGCATCTATATTTATCAGAGATATTGGTCTGTAGTTCCTTTTTTATCATGTCTTTATCCGTTTTGGGGATGAGGATGATGGAGTCTTCTTAAAATAAGTTTAAAGGATTCCTTCATTTTGAATCTTTAGAAGTAGTTTGAGTAGAATGAGGGTTAACTCTTCTTTAAAAGTTTTGTAGAATTGGGACCAGCAGTTAGCATAATGGCTATGTTGCTGAACTCCCACGTAGTTGACCACGGTTCAAATCCCGGACCTGGTGGCTTAAACTCATGCTGGGTGCGTGTGCCTGTGTGCCCAAGATCCCAAGAGGAGAATGGATAAAAAGGATTACGGTGTGGCCATCCCCCCTTGGGGGTGTTTTCTTGCTTTCTGTCTGTCTCTCTCTGTCTGTCTAGCAAGCGCACATGCCCTATAGCAAAAACCTCTTCAAAAAAAGAAAAAACAAAATTTTGTAGAATTCAGAATTGAAGCCATCAGGGCCTGGACTTTTCCTTGTTGGGAGGTTATTTATTACTGATTTGATCTCATTGTTTGTTATGGGTCTATTTAGACTTTCTACGACCTCCTAATTCGATCTTGGTAGATTATATGTGTACAGGAATTTGTCTAGCTCATCCAGGTTCTCTTGTTTGTTGGCATATAGTCATTCATAGTATCCTCTAATGATGTGTTGTATTTCTATTGTGTCTGTTTCATTCTGAATTTGATTAATCTGGTTCCGTTCTCTTTTCTTAATTAGTCTCGCAAATGTGTGTCAATCTTGTTAATCTTTTCAAAGAACCAGCTTTTGCTTTCATTTATTTTCTGTATAGTTTACTTATTTTCTATTTCAATTATTTCCATTTTAATCTTATTTCTTTTCTCCTGATTTTTTTGGATTTTTTTCATTATTGTTTTTCTAATTCCCTGAGGCATGATGTTAAATTATCTATCTGTCACCTTTCCATCTTTTTTTATGCACAATAATTGCTATGAATTTCCCTCTTATGACTGCTCTGCTTTTGCAGTGTCCCATAGATTATAGAAACTCATGTACCTACTATCATTTGTTTCCATAAATCTTTGGATTTCTGTCTTAATTCCTTTGGTAGTTGAGAAGTCATTCAGAAGTAGGTTGTTTAGTTTCCATATGTTTGTGTATTTTCAAGAATTTTTCCTAAAATTAATATCAAGTTTAATTCCATCATGGTCATAGAAGATCCTTGATATAGTTTCTATGCCTTTGAATCTATAAAGACTTGATTTGTGTGCTATCATATGATCAGTCTTCAAATAGGTTCTATGCGGGGATGAGAAAAATATGTTTTGTGGTTTTAGGGTGGAAAGTTCTATAGATGTCTATCAAGTCCATTTGATTTATGGTATCATTTAGATCCTGTATCTCTTTGCTTACTCTTTGTCTAGAAGATCTGTCTAAAGGAGATAATGGGGTGTTATCCCCAACGATTATAACATTGCGACCTATTTCTCCTTTTAGATCTGGCGGTCTTTCCTTCACATATTTGGGAGCTCCTGAGTTGGGTGCATAGATATTTATAAGCATCATGTCTTCTTGATGAATTAGCCCTTTTACTACTATATAATGCCCTTCTTTGTCTCTTCTTAGTTTTTCTCTTAAAGTCTATATTGAAGTGATCGTATGGGTTTTTTTTGTTTTGCAATACTGAAATCAGTATTGTAACTCAAGCCCTTTTTAGATTTCTATTTGCATAGAGTACTTTTTTCTAGCCCTTCACTTTTAGTCTATGTATGTCTTTACCCATGAGATGTGTTTCTTGTAGGCAACAGACAGAGGGTTTCTGTTTTTGTTTTTTTTTTTTTTAATCTATTCAGCCAGTGTATGTCTCTTGATCAGAGAATTTAATCCATTAACATTCAATGTTATTATTGATATTTCCAGACTTGTTCCTATCATTAAGTTAGCCATTTTCTTGGTTGTTTTTTGTTCTTTTATTTCTTTCTGTCTAACTTTAGTTTTCCTGGTATAGCACTCCTTTCAGAACTTCTTAAAGAGCTGACCTGGAGCAGGTTTTGTTTACCTGAGAATGTTTTTACCTTTTCTTCCCATATGAAGTATATTCTTGATGGGTATAGTAATCTTGGTTGAAATTGTTTTTCCTTTAACACTTTGAATATATTTCCCCAATCTTTCCTTGCCTGCATTGTTTCTGATGAGAGGTCCAATGTTAACCTGATAGAATAATCTTTGTAAATCACTTGACATTTCTCTCTTGCCAATTTTAGTATCTTGTCCTTTGTGGTTTTGGCCATTCTGATTATGATGTGCCTTGGAGAAGATCTTCTTGGGTTGATTCTATTTGGGGTCTTTTGTATTTCTTGGGTCTGGATTTTTTAATACCTCTCAAGGTTCAGAAAGATTTCTTCCAGGATTTCATGGACTAGATTATCAATATACTTATTATTTTCTTCACCCTGGGATACCAATTTTCTGGAAGCTTGGGTACTTAATGGTATCCAGTTAATTTCTCATATATTATCCTCATTCTTCTTGGTTATTTTCTCAGTCTTTTTGATCATTTTTTTTCTAGGTCAGAGGTTTTGTCTTCTACATTCGAGATTCAGTCTTCTGTGTGATCTAATCTGCTTTTAATATTTTTGAGGAAGGTTTTGATTTCCTGTATTACAGTCTTCATCTCTAACAATCCCATTCACTTCTTTTTTATGGTGTCTATGAGTTCTTTCAAATCATGAAAGGACTTCCTCATCTCCTGTAGCTCATTGACTTTTCTCTCACATCTTCTGGAGTTTGTTGTCTCTTTTCTCTTGCATCTCATTTAGTTTTGTCACTGTAAATATTCTGAATTGTTTATCTGACATTTCCACAGGTTCCATGGTATTGTCTGTGGATGAGGAGGAATTGGTGTTTTCCCTTGGGGGAGAGATATTTTCTTGGTTTCTCGTATTTCTTGTGCCTCTGTGATAGTTTCTAGTCATAAGGTGAATTATCCATTTCTTCCTAGATTCTTCAAGTTAATTCTGAATGTTCAAAGGTAAGCAAGAGGAGGTGATTGGCAAACTTTCTGCTGCTCTACCTCCCTGATGATCACCCAACAACCTGAACTGTTGTCTCTAGACTTGGATAATTTGCAGTCCTCCCACTTTCTAGAAAACAGGTGCATCTGAGACTGAGCTGTTGAACTTCAATTGAGGAAGGGAGAAGGGGGTGCATAGCACATTGTGCACAGTGCACTTCAGGAAACATTGAAGTCTGAGAATTCAGAGGCATGTGGAAGGGGGTGAGCCACAATCTCTCTACAGCTCACTGTTGCTGAGGTGGATGTCCCAATGGTACGGGGACCAGGCAAAGACAGGCTTCTCCAAGTCCCAAAGAACACACCTGAGAGTTCCAAGGTGTGTGGGGGAGGAGATGAGCCACACTCTGCAGCACCCTTCCCAATCGCAAATAGCTCACCATGTAGCACAGCCATCTGGGGCAGATGTCCCAGTGGCGTGAAGATCGGTCAAAGATGGGCTTCTCCAAGTCCCAGTAAACACAGCTAAAAAGTTCCAAGGCATTGGGAACAGCAGTTAGCATAGTGGCTATGTCGCTGAACTCCCATGTAGTCGACTGCAGTTCGAGTCTTGGACCCGGTGACTGAAACTCACACAGGGCATGTGTGTGTGCGTGTCCAAGATCCCAAGAGGAGAATGGAGGAGAAGGGATTGCAGTGTGGCCATCCCCACTGGGGGGTGATTTCTCATTTTCTGTCTCTCTGTCTTTCTGGTGAGTACATGTGCCCTATAGCAAAAACCTCTCAAAAAAAAAAAAAAATAAAATAAGAAGTTCCAAGGTGTGACAATGCCACTTTTCAGAAGAGCTGGGGTCCCTTTTGGGTTTTGCTTTTGAAAACCAAAACTTAAAGGTTGGTTTTGGTTTAGTTTTGTTTTTTTAATGTGAAAGGGTACAATACACTTATCTGAGGAAGAGAGAGTAAGAATGAGAGACAGAGAAAAAGAGAGAGAGAGAAAGCATGGGGTCTGGCTGTACCACACTCCCTTTTTCTCCATTTTTCCATCCTGTCAGTATCCTGGGCCTGCGTGCACCAGGCATAGTATCACTGGGCCGGGATTCAAATCTCCATCAGCCATGTGGGATCCAGCCTCCTTGGCACAGTTCTTAACCACTATGCCACAGGGCCAGCCCTTAAAGATCTTTATATTCTCTTTCTCTGAGTTGTATCTTCTTTAAATGTTTCCAACAGTCTCCATGTACCTGATTCAAGATTATACATGACATTCATAGACTTCCTTTGGTATGACATAATCTGTTATGCTTTTGTTATTTTTCTCTTTTACCTGTTTCTTCTCCGATATAAACTCATAAAAACAATATCAGAATTACTGTGTCTTACTATGTTAGTCTGGGCAACTCGTCACTCACTGGGCTTGTGATCAATCAGAGAATGATAGTTCCCACATGCACACACACTTCCGATGTTCCAAACATTGTACGAAGGCCCTTATAAGATGCATTAAGCAAAGTACCAGATTGTCTCCGTTTTACAGAGGAGGAAACTAAGGCTTTTTAAAGGCTGAGTATCTATCTTCTACAGTCACACAGGTAAAAAGAAGTAAAGCCTGGATTAGAACTCAGATCTACTGACTCAAAAATAAGTTCTGTTCCATGAGATCTCCTTGCTCTGAATCATAGTGATAAAGTCTCCTGATAACAAGTTCACTCTGATTTTGTAAAGATCAGAAAAATACTATCTATGGGAGCTTCCTAATTAAGTTGAAGGAAAACAAATGGATACTTTAAAATCATAACGATACCTATATATATATATATATATATATATATACACACACACACACACACATATATATGTATATATATATTTCATGTATGGCATATGTCAAGTATGTGTTAAGTGCCTGTAATCCTCACCATAATCCTATGAAACAACTATCCTCATTCTCTTTTACCTAAGTGTGGGAAAAAAGTTTCAAAGAAATTAGGTAACTTGCCCAAGGTTTCATGGCTAATGAGTGGCAAAGCCAGGTGCCTGGGTCCAGTTCTTACAAAGTATCAGTGTTCCAAAATTACCTTCAGATTGTTATTGAGGTTTTTAATTACACAACTGAAAGGGTGCTCATAAAGGCAGGAAATCATTTTAACCACGCTGTTTGGGTTCATTTTTTTACTTATGCTGCTCGTTGTTTTTCTTTTAAAATCCTTTCCAGAAACCTCTTATTCTATCCTGTGCTCTCCCCTCCCTGACCCATCTCAAAAGGACAGCAGAGAAACAGCACACTCAGGTCCCATTTTTCTTGCTTGATCATCCAGAGCATGTAAAATATAGTTAAATAAGGCCTGAGTCAGCTCCTCCCAGGACAGAAATCCGTAACCACTGATATTGCTAAGCAACACCACAGAGGAGCAAGCCTGCAAATTAGGGGACAAATTTATATGAAGTCAGAGTATCTGGGGACTCTCTCTGGTATTTCATTATGAACCATCTGGCTGATCCACAATAATGACCACACATTATTGTTCACTGTTCAAGGATAATAATTCCCACATAATTATACTGGCATCTCCCTCTGTGATCCTAACTTACCTTTCAGTATTTTCCACCAAATCGTCCGTAAACCAGATAGTTTCCTGCAAGATAGTTGGGAATCAGTTATACCTAACAGGAAACTTCCATTGCTCCCCAAAATAAAATCTAAAACAAAACCAGTCTCTCTCTCTTGGCCTGTGCGATGGCAGAGCTGGTGGGCAGGGATAGGCATAAAGGAGGGAATTAGTCACGGGATCATCACAGCTCAGTCTTCCTGATGAGGTCTCTGCCATGGTGGTCCCAGAAGAGCCTGAGGTGATGAGACTCTGTCTGCTCCTAAGCCAGAGATGAGCAGAGTGGGGTACTTGCACCAGGTAAGGGAAACGAGGAAGCTAGCCAGAGTCCCTGATCTTCTCTTTTTTATTTTTTTTTTTGTTTGTTTTTTGTTGTTGTTGTTTTGTTTTGTTTTTACCATAGGGCACATGCACTTGCTGGAGGGAGACAGAGAGAGGGAAAGTGAAAAATCACCTCCCTCAGGGGAGATGGCCACATTGCAGCCCCTTCTTCTCCATTCTCCTCTAGAGATTTCAGACACACACACACACGCACACACACACATGCACACACACACACACACACACACACACACACCTGGAGTGATTTTTCAAGCCACCGGGTCCAGGATTCAAACTGCAGTCGACCATGTTGGAGTCCAGTACCTTAACTACTAGGCTATCTGCTGACCCCAGAGTCCCTAATGTTCTAAAGAAGGGTTGCCTAGCAAAGACCCATTTCAGTTCAAACAGCCTAACCATTCTCATTTGTTCATTCATTCATTCATTCAACTAATATTTGTCAGAAAATTCAACTAAGCAAACAGATTTTAAACCAATGAGTACACTTTAATGAGTCAAACAGGGGTCAATGTGGTTGATTTTTTTCTTAAACTGGAATTAGCTGGCAGCATTTAAAACACAAGGGATTTCACATAAAAAATCCCTATATCTAGCTTCCACTGAATAATCAAACCTCTATTAATACCACACCACCTGTATTTTCCCATGGGGGTCACAGCTGGAGCTGAGTGGCTGCTGTCCCTTTTTAGGTATGCACTGTCTAGTTTGTCATAATCCCCACTACTCCCTATTGTTTTCC
Organism: Tupaia belangeri chinensis; assembly: GCF_000334495.1. Lineage (NCBI taxonomy): Eukaryota > Metazoa > Chordata > Mammalia > Scandentia > Tupaiidae > Tupaia > Tupaia belangeri. The sequence continues at coordinate 384,868 of NW_006159459.1, read as the reverse complement.
CCAGCCTACTTCACATATTTACATACCCAACCCCTATAGACCACCGGGGCCTTGTCAGGATACCAACTGCTCCAGGCACCGGATCAGAGTCAGGGATCGTTCAGACTCTTGGTTTGACTATAGATGTGGCATGTTTTTCTTGGGGGCTGGGACCTCCGAACTGTATCAGCAGATGTACTTAAACGACAAAGTACATGTGGGGGAACCAAAATTGCAGCAATCACAAGCCACTGCATCTGGGTTTGTAGAAAACATGGAAAGGGAGAGTAAGTATTTTAGGAAGGGGCTGGATTCAGAGGGCATGAAAAACCAAGTGTGAACATTTTAAGCGATAGCTGTGTGTGTGTGAGTGTGTGTGTGTGTGTGTGTGTGTGTGTGTTCATAAATCCTACTTGACAGTCCACAGCTAAAAGAGAATTACTGTCTTAGTCCATTTTGTGCAACTATAACAGAATACTGGCATAATTTATAAAGAAAAGAAATATATTGCTCACAGTTCTGTAGGCTGAGAAGATCAAGGTGCCAGTAAGAATGGTGTCCAAAGGGCCTAGTCTCCACTTCCAAGATGGTGCCTTGAATACTTTGTCCTCCAAAGAGGAGAGCATTGTGTCCTCACATGCCAGCAAAGCAAGGCAGAAACAAACTCCCATAAGCCCTTCCTATGGGAACATGAATCCATTCTTAAGGACAGGGCCCTAGTGACCAAACATCTCCCAAAAGGCCCCACCTCCTAACATTGCTCATTGAGGAATTTAGTTTCCAACACATGAATAGGGGAGGGGAGAGTTTCAAAGTAGGAATGATTCACAAGTTCAACCCTTCATTATCATTTGCAAAGTTCTTGCCTTGCTTTCAAAACCCTAAGTGAACTTAAATCTCATAGAACAACAACAAAACAAGACAAAAAAAAAAAAAAAAAGAAATGTACTCCATTAGCATAGACTTGGAGAATTCATCTATGAAAAGAGCTCCACAGGGCAAAATCATATCTGTTAACACCTCACGTGGACATAGATGTGTACCACATATTGAGACAGCTGTCTCCAGGCAAATGTGTACATGTTTTAAGAGCCTCTTAGGGAAATTTAACACACGAACATCAATCCCCCACAGAATGCTAAGCAGGGTGTCTGTGGTGAGTCAGTACTTTGAAAGCTTTTTTGAGTGAGATTTAGAATTTGAAGGTTAAAATATTCCTTTCCTTCTGACTTGAGTAAGAAATGAGGATTTCCTCATTTAACCTCCATCTCTAAAGGTTTGGTTGCTTTTTTATTTCCGTTGAAAAAAGTACTCGTGTTTGACATAAACATTGGATATGAAAGAATAATGAACAAAGAAAGCCTTTTAATGGAAAGCCACTAATATCGTTGGTCCAAGCAGCCCTTTTTGAGATAAAAATCAAACAAAATGCTTAAAATTAAGCTGTATTAGAAGACATCTTTTATCTCAGAATTAATGTTTATTTTGATAACATTTTTTCATACAAGGAGATAAGAGAAAAAAGAAAATGATACCATTTTAGACAAGATACTTTGCAAGAGATTTAAAAATTATATAGATCTACAAATATAAGTGTTCTGTTTATAGAGAGTGGGATGGGAAATTGCAAATATTCATCTCTCATACTACCTATTTACAAAACTCCAAAATCACTTCTAATCAATAATAAAAATAAATCCACAGGTTTATGTAAAATATACATGCACACTCCCATACACACAATTACACATACATACACACACGCTCCACCTTCAAGCCAAAATGTTTATACTGTAAAACATGGCTCTAGAAATTTTGTGAATGCCCAAAATCCCGAAAGAAGGGACAAATGTAGGAGAAGGAATTATGGTGTGACCATCCCTCATGGGAGGTGCTTTCTCACTTTCCTCCTCCCTTTCTCTGGCTCTTTACAGCAAGTACACGCATCCTCTAGCAAATTAAGAAGAACAACAAACAAAAAATACCAAGTTCTACAAATGCCTGCCCCAGGTCTCATGGGTTCTCCTTCACTCTTCTTCTCAGTGTCTGCAGTACTGGTAGTCTCCCATTACCAACTGCTCATTTTCCCTTCACCACTGTCTTATGGGGTAGATACAATTAGCATGCCCCCTTTACGAATATAACTTCAGACACTGAGGCTCAGCGAGGCAAAGTAACTTGCTCAAGTCACACAGCTACTAAGTGACTAATAATCTCGGGTCCAAATCAACACCCCTGATTTCAAAACCCATATTTTTAACGTCCATGAGCTACTGAAACTATTATTACATGGGTGTGATACAATCCAGTATTCATGTACACCCTCTTTGATAGCTGTTAGGCAGCAAGCATTACCAAGAAAACTACTATCTGAACTGAAAAAACTTTAATCTTTAGGTGTACACATAGGTCAACCCAATATCAAAAATAAGGCTTTGATTTCAAAAAAATAAACAAGTTAATCATTATTTATTTCCATCAGCTAACACTTAAATAATTAATGCTGTTCTCATTGATTTCTCTACCTCTATTTTTCGTGCTAATAAAATTAACTCAGCATAGCTACATCTATTGATTTTCTATTTTATACATTAGAATTTTGGGGTTTTTAATTATTATTATTATTATTATCATTATTATTATTTATATATTCAATCACTATACATCATTTAGATTGTAAAGAGACTTTACCCAGCATGATACACATCTCAGTCCAGTTGAGAATACTACACATTAGCATTTTGAGGCCTCAAATGTGAGAAGTCATTTTTCTGCTGTCCCCTCTTCAAAAATTTGTAGGTAAAGGCTGGGAATGTCAGAGACCTCAAAGAGAAAGCCAAAAAAAGGCAATACTGAAAGGAGAAATTTGTGTCCATGTACTTTTCAAGAAAGGAGGAGGTTAGGAGCCCAAAATACTAGTTCTTATTTACAGACTCTTTTGAGATTGAAGACAAGACCGTTGCCTTGATTCTTTTCAGTCATTAAATTTGGACAAGAACTCAGAGGTACCTTAAAGCCAGGTAGTGAGATTACCAACAAGACAGGAAGCAAGTGGACAGGAAAACAATGAAAGGTTAGATTCCCCTTGAGACCTTGGAGCTTGCACACCTGTGGCCCAAGCTATTCAACGTTGTGAAAGCAAGTGTGGTGACTGATTGGTAGCATTCATGTCAGATTATAGGCTTATCTCAAGCGACAACTGGAATTTTTTCTCAAGCTGTGTGACCTTCTTAGAGAAATGTTACAGAGAACAGACACCACATGGTTGGTATCCAGAAAGATATTCACAGGTGATGCGCTGCTCCTCAGATCCTGGCTCAGTGGATACAGTGAACCCTGCTGGATGGCGTTAAATCATATCCTCCCTCATTCCCTCACTCTCTCACTCCTACTCCAAAAACTCCAGCTTGAATTAGGCCCATTCAGATGCTAATCTGGTTATGTTAAAGTGCCTTGGCTATTCATGTTGAGGAGTATGCTGATTGGGAGCCACAGTCCTGAGCAGGTGAGTTTTCATTGTGCCTTAGACCCTCTGGCAGCAGGCTGTCAACAGTGACTGTGGCCACTTTTCATGAGGCACCCATGGGTTGTAGCATACCAGCCAGGTGCGTGACGAGTTCTGGCTTATGTGTGCATGTTGTGTTTGTCTTGGTCGCATGTCACATTCCTCTTCCTGAACCTCCTGGAGCCCTGGTTCAGGAAAGAGGACCACATGGCTCTTGAAGTCATTGCCCTCCAGCGGCTACCTCAGGATGTTGCTGCTGAGGTCACCGTCTCATCATGCCATTGCTCTCAGTGTTAATGACTATATTCTAAGAGGCTGGTTCCTTCTCCATTCATTTCTGCCTTTTCTTTTGTAAGCTGCAAACATGGTTCTCTTTGCTTGAGCAGATAGTGTTCCTGTCTCCTCTTTCCTCACTATGTTTGCATTGCCACCATTATTATTCAGCTTGTCACTATTCTTATTTCTTCTCTTCAACCATCATTAGCCTCATTTTCTATATGAGTGTCCAGTTCTTATCTTTCTGTCCCATTCATCACCCAAGGAAGCAGCTAAGAAAGAATCTAGACCTTGCCACAATGGCAAGAACGTGTGAGCTTTATCAGACATGAACAGTTCTGATGAGTGAATGTAATTGCATGTGTTTATTTATACCTGGTTCCACAAGAGATGAGGTTAAGAATAATATCATCTGCCACAAGCGGATGTTTGACAGTTGGAATTATACATGAGAACAGGTGTGCACATACAGAGAGGTTTGCATCTAAAATGACAGATCCATAAAAACGCAACAGTGCATCTTCACTGTGGAGAATATGGCTTGCACTGGCTTTACAGACGTAGAGTCACTCACGTTCTGTTTCCCGAGCAAATAATAGAGAATGCCAGCTTCTTATTCTACTGCTTTATCTCAAGAAAGGAAGAGCAGTTACAAAAAGACAAAAAATAGTTGGCTGATATAATTCATCAGCTTACTACAAGATTATACACACAAATTCATATATTATGTGTGAAGCCACTATGAACATGTGTTTAATATATATATGAATCTGTTTAGATCATTTATCAATTCCAAACTTGTATCATGGCATATATATGATAAACTACAACTCTTAAAATACCAGGAAAAATGTGTTTTTTTTACTAAAGGAAATCCCTGGGACTCATGAAAAAGCTTTTCTTGTTATTTATACAGAATTCAATTTCTTGCTGAAATACCTGCATCTTTCTTAATGTATCTAACAAAAGCCAGAATAGGCAGGATTTTCAGGAACATAAAAACAAGGTGATTTTTCTCCCTAAGGCATAATTTTGTATTGATGTATTAAAATAGTGTTAGGTAAAATTTTAGGTACATGGATAAAGACTATATAGAGAATATATCATTTAATATACAACAATATTTATTATTGCATTTTTTAACTAGAATCTTCATCTTGTACCTAAAGCCCATCAATTAGAAGTTGATTCATATGTGGATTTCCAGCAGCTGCTCAAGTTAATGGGCCATGGAAATGTTCTGCAAAATCACAGGAATATCTCTTGAGTCTAATTAATTTCTTGAAGTTTATTGGGAAAGTGTTGTTATGACCAGGAAAAAAAAAATATTTTTAACCTGTTCACAGCATTGCTTAAAACAATCTGGAATTTTTAGATGAACAAGAATAAAAGTTTCTATTTTAAAACTGAAGTAAGAAAACAGAAATGGTACATCCCCACCTCCTCTCTCTCCTCCACCCCAGCTGCCCTTCCTACCAGCTGACGGGACAGCTCACTTTCTGCCAGTGGTTTCCATTACAACTAAGTCTGGTGATCTGCACTCAGAGGAGGGGCTGTTGGTCCTCTCTGTCCCCCACGCTCCTTGCTATTTACATACCAGCAGGTGTTGCCATGATCTGGGGATTCCACAGTTCTGTCACCTGAGCCAGGTGGTCTTCCCTGAGACTCTGCCTTCCTCTTCCTCCCAGAACACTCTTCTTGCACACTGCACACATCCTGTGTGGTGTTTTTCTATCTAAAATATGAGCTAGGAAGTGAAAGGGAAACTTAAAACCTGGTTTTTTCTTTTGGGTCTTCCCAAGTAGCCTACCTTATCCTCTAGATAGTTCTGATAGAGAGGAGCATTGAAATGAACTTCTGGTACTACTCCTAGCAAGAAATCCCAGTGTCTGTGACCTCCAAGGGCCTGGACACAATCCTTGTTCAATCCCTTTCTCTTGGAGTATTATCTCTATAAAAATTATAGAGCTAGGCTCCACCTAGGGGGAAGCTATCTTTGCCAAGTATTCTGTTTTGTCGGATGTTAAAATAACTGTGTCCTATTCTGCAAGGCAGGGCACATCCTACCCCCAGTAGAATAATATATTTTAAGTGATTTCTGAAAATGGGCCGTGAAAGCTGTCTGCCACATGGCCCATGTTTGCACATCTCCATATAGTACGATTGCAGAATTTGACAGTATAACTCTGAATCTGATTAATTAAGAATGTGTAAAAACAAAGTTCTTGCATTATAGCTCGTTCCTTATCTTTGTGTCTTTTACTGTGATGTTGTAGAACTTGGATCATATGGAAAACTAAAATATTATGACACAATGACTGAAGAAGGTAAGAATGATTTTAGAATTGTATGCATTGGCTTTTTTTCATTTATGATGTCTGTTGCTTGCCCATTTTTAAATTTTTGTTTCTTCTTTGCATGACTTCAGTGACATTGTGTGATTTATTCTTTCTGCATTTTCGTCTAGTTTTTGCTGTTGTGTTTATTTGGAATTGGAGACGTGCAATACCATGGGTAATCATGTTATCCATTCACACAATCCACATCATTTCAATTGTGTAACACAACCAGAGAAATGGTGTCAGCAATATAAACACCCACAGGCTCAACAGTATTTCCTCCACATGTTGTAACATATAGAAACACATTCCTCCAATGCTCTCCCAATCTGTCCTTAATTTCAGAGGGAGTGTGTGTTCTGGTGATTTTCTGACTTATGCAAAGAAACGAGTTATCTGAAGTAACTCCTATACCCCAAATCAGGTGGAGATCTGGTTCTGATGCAGAGGGCTATGAGGTCGTGTCCTCAGTCCCCCTGGTCCCCATTGATTCAAGCAAGAGCACACTCTGAGAGGCAGGGCTACCATTCTAGACCAAGAGTTGTCTCTATTGGGGAGCTCACTCCAGGAGACTGGGCATGTCATTTCAACCATTTTTCCTTAGGTAATATTGCTTTTAAAATGTATGCACTAATGAATTCCACTCCATCCCAGAGCACAGCCTTGTCACAGGCAGAATCATTTTTCTGAAAGAGGTTTGCTATGAAACAGCATTTGGAAAATTTTGAATTCTTGTAAAGGGCGTTGTCCTATTGCTCCATTCTCTTCCATCCCACACATACTCCCTTTTGAATAATATATAATATTTGTAAATTAGGGAAACATTTGACTGGGTCGTTAACATGACTTTAACATTGATACAGACCAAAAAAAAAAAAAAAATCAAAAGTATCCTGGTAGAGCAATCAGGTAATTTTATCCCTCAGCATGAGAGAGAAAGTCCCAAATGTGTTGCATATCTTGCTTTCAGCTTCCAGTATATCTAAGTTGCCTTAGCTTGCCAAAGATCTAGTTGCTTTGCATGCAAGCATTGGAACATCTGACAGCCCTGGGAAAGATGACCTTTCTCAGCCCCTCCCCACTCTAGCTTCTGCACAATACCTGAGCCCTGTTGTAACGCTACTCCTGTGCTTCCAGTTAACCACCACGATGTTCCTAAAAGAAGCACGGCACTATTAGGATCTCAGAAAGGGCCCTTAGCAGCAACTGAGGAAATGCAGACCCTTGGGCAGTGAGAGGTTCAAGGGTAGAAGCTACTTGTAGGAATAAATACCCTACTGCCAGGTGGCTAGGAAGACCAGCTACACATTAAAGGAAGTCTCCTGTCCCAGCTGTTATTTTTATTCCTGACTTGAGTGGGTGGGTGTGTTAGCTTCAACATGACCTATCATGATCCTTCACTATCTCTCTCTACTGCATCTGTACAGGGCCTTCCACCCTTAACTGCCCGTTGCCAGAGCATTTCTCACCTCAACTTCCCCTTTCTCTTTTGGCCTATTCCTTTCCCTCTTTTCACATCTATCAGAGCAAATGTTACTGTCCAAGCACCTCCTTTTTCTTTCCTCCCTACACCAGACAATGAAGATCACATGAAGATGCAAAATGCTCCTTTTAACCTAATAGTATCACTAGATAACAACTGCGCTTTCTAAGCGAGAAAAAAAAAAAAAAAAAAAAAAAAAACGACAAAACAATGTCTGGAATGGAAACCATGGCTGGGCCTGAGCAAGACTGCCAGATTGTGTCTGGGGGGCTGTTAGGGCTCGCCTTCATCATTCTTCATCCTTCTCTTGACTTTCTCTCATGCAAGTCTCTTTGTATTACATTCTTAGCCTAAAACTGATCCCCATTTTGGTGATAGCTAGTAGTAGCTGAGACAGTGTGTTAAAAATATGTTCTGTAAAATCCCAGTTTTATATGATGTCATTCGGGATTTTGCAACAACCAGGAAAAAAGAAAAAAGAAGTAAGACTGATCCCATAGTTAAATAAGTAGGAGAGTTCTGAGTTAAATTACATAGATTTCTTTACCACGTGACTCCTCAGAGCCTCCAATAGGCTACTGTGCCCTACAGCATCATGTAAGCCACAAAGAGAGATGGAGCATGCAGCATTTCCCAGACTCCTTGGAGCAGAGAATCCTTTCTACAAGGAGCCATTGTGTAAAGGCTGGTTAAGGTTTGTCTTTCTCCAAGAATAAGAACCTCTGAAAGATTAGAGAGTCTTCCAGACACATAGCAATCCCTCTCAGGTACTAATGAAAAAGAATGTTTTAGAATGGGGGTTCTCCAACTGCCTCAAATTATATCCTTCAGCAACTGCCTCCTGACTTGCCAGGTCTGGTTTAAACCTAATTCTGAGATTCCATCTGGAAAACCTTCAAACAGCTCAGTAACTTCAGACCTGACAACAACCATGTATGACTTCTTCAAATTCTCAAGGACCTCCTCCTCCCACACATCTTCACTGGAAAACCCTAATAATAACAGCTGTGATTTATGTCCCTTCCATACTATATAGTTTAAGAAAGTGTAAGAAAGATAAAGATGTTTGGGGCAATAACTATGGACTAGCTAGCCTTTGGGAAATACCAATTGCCCCCATTTAAGCATTTTCATAATTTTTAAGTTGTAACTAGCCCTTTAAATTGTGACTAGCCTGCAATAAAGCAGGGCTTTATTACAATTGCCCATGTGACTAGCCATTATTTTTAACTGTTTCCAGGGAATTCTCTAGATATTGTGTGAGATTGGCTATTTGCAGTGAAGCCTGGGGTTTTTTTTTGTTTTTTCCCTCTCAGTGGATCAAATGGAAAGATACATTTTTATATATACAAGAAAGAATTGAGTGATAAATTCTAAATACAGAGAATTGTCTTGTACATATTCAGCTCATTATTTTTAAATGCCTACTGGGTGTGCATTGTTCTGCTAGGTGGTTTGGGGAAATAATATTACAAGATGGGAAATTTGCCCCCATGAAACTCGTAGACCAGGGAAAGAAAAAATACCTGGCAATCACTGAGGAACCAGGAGAAAGTGGTAAGTACTATAGATGTTCAAAAGAAGATGACAGACCACAGGGGTAGGAAAGACTGTTTTCAGCAGCCACAGGGGTAGGAAAGACTGTGTGCAGCAGGAAGAGAGTGGGATTTTTGTGGAGAAGGTGATCTTTGAAGCAGGCCCTAAAGGATCAGTACATGTGGAATAAATCAGGGAAAAAGAGTGGCCAACTACCAACCCACCAGGTAGAGAGAGGGGTGAAAGAATGGGGGAGCACCAGTGTTTGGCTGCCTCCCACTTGCCAAGCGAAGTATGTGGGCTATATATATTCTACATCATCTACTCCTCATGGCAGTCACACAAGGTAGATTTTAGTAAAGATTAAAAAAAAAAAAATCAAAGCTCGGGGCGAGCAGGGGGAGGAGTGGTTAAGGCACTGGACCAGGTGGTGTAGTGGTTAAGGAACTGGACTCGCCCATGGCCGATCATGGTTTGAGTCCTAGACCAGGTGGCTTGAAAGTCATGCCAGGTTGTGTGTGCATGTGAGCCTAATATCCCAAGAGGAGAATGGAGGAAAGGAGTTGTGATATGACCATCCCCCAAGAGGTGATTTCTCACTTTCCCTCTCTCTGTCTCTCTCTGGCAAGTGCATGTGCCCTATGGCAAAACCCTAAAAAGAAAAGAGAAAATTCAAGTTCAGAGCAAGATTTCATTAGATGAGAGAACTAGGACTCGGAGAAGCAAATTGAATTGCTCTGGGCCTCTGAGGTAGTAAAAGATAATGTAGGTCCTGCACACAAGAACATATCATGCCAGAGCCCTGTCCCCTGGGCTCTAATACAGGTTGCTGTACAAGGTGGGCTTGAGGAACAGAGCCAGTTCAAGCAAGCTACAGTGGAGGAAATGGGAAGACAGGCTTAATGTAGACCATAGACTAAAAATGAGGGCATCAGAGAGTAGGCAACAATGAGCTATTGAGGAAAACATTTACCCACACTTGCACACTTTACTGTAAAATATTAATTTTAACAAAACAAAATATTTACTCTTAGGATATTCACAAAGCTCATCTTTGCCCTCAGAGCCATTTCCCTCCCTGCCTTGGTACACAAATACCCTGGAACCTGAACAGCAGCTCTCTGGTCCACAGGGAACCTCCTCCAAGCCAATCAGGATTTTATCTGCTCGTTCATTCCCTACCACGTTCATCCATCAACACCCAGTAATGTACCAGGGGTACACACTTGACTAGGAGCACGGCCTATGCAACTACAGACAGTCCTTCTATGGAACTCATGACCTCATGGGACACAGGCAGAGAGATGAGTGGTATGTTGGGCAGACCCTCAGTACTGCAGCAGCACAGTGGAAGGCATCTCGCTCAGCCTTGGGAAATGAGAGCAGGCAGAACCTTGACAGCCCATAGCATTGGACTGGGCAGGTGATGCCTCCACTGCCTTGCTTCTGCATCCCAAGATGGCAACCTGTCTTCCCAGACCCCTGTGCTAATGTGTTCACTGAATAATAACTGAGTAGTTCCTCTTGTAGACATTTGCTGGACCTGATAGATGAGTGAGCTTCACTCCTCCAGGGACTGTATTTGCTTCTATAACAAGATGCTTCTGGAGGTACAAATGATTGGCTCTGGAATGGTCTTTGATGACCTCAGCTCTCCCAACAGGGCAGCCATCCCCTTCTCACCTCATAGACTAATACTGCATATTCTTGGAAGAACAATCTCTAATTTTTAATTGAAGTTAATAACCCATAGCTTATTTCTCATCTGCAGATACCTAGCTTTCATATCGTCCTCTGGAAATTCTCAGTAAATTGATCTTGACTTCTTCATAAGATTTTTCTAAATGAAAATGTAGAAAGGTATATCAAAAGAAAACAAGTTTGTATGATGGAACAGATGAACTAAAAGGAGAAGAGGCCTGTTCAGTATTACTAGTTCTGTATGTATACAATGACAGTGTACAGAACTAGCTATTTTTCACTCTTTGGAAATAAATAATTCACAGGTACATGTAGGTATATGGGGAGGTAAACATATCCTAGCTAATATTTCACAAAGAAGTGATACATGGAAAAGGCTGTCTCCATTGCATTGTCCTAAACTCATTGCTTCTTAACAGAAGCCACTTCCAGAAAAATAACTTTACCATTACTTAAAAAGGAAATATTTTTTCATTTGTGTAAGGGAAAAAAATAGAAAAGGTTGTTATATCAAAAGTAAAAATGGAGGGACCATTTAGCGTAATGGCTATGTCACTGAACTCCCATGTAGTCAACCACAGTTCAAGTCCCAGACCCGGTGACTTAAAACACGCCAGGCACGTGTGTGTGCATGCCCAAGATCCTGAGAGGAGAATGGAGAAGAAGGGATTGCGGCATGGCCATCCCCCCTGGGGGGTGATTTCTCGCTTTCTGTCTCTCCGTCTCTCTCTGTCTTTCCCGCGAGTGCACATGCCCTATAGCAAAAAAAAAAAAAAAGCAAAAATGGAAACCAGCAGATGGCGTAATGGTTACGTCACTGGACTCCCACATACCTGACTGCGGTTCAAGTCTCAGACCTGGTGGCTTCAAACTCATGGTAGGCTCATGTGTGTATATACCCAATGTCCTGAGAGGAAAAGGGATTGTGTTGTGGCCATCCCTGTTGGAGGATGATTTCTTGCTTTCTGTCTCTCTGTCTCTCTGTGTCTCTCTGGCAAGCACACATGACCTATCAAAAATCTCTCCTAAAAAAAAAAAAAAAGCAAAAATAATAATGACATTTGCCTTAATGAAATTAGGTACACTGTCACATGGCAACCAATTGTCCCTTAACTGAGTTGATTCACTAATAATGTCTTCCATGAATCCATAAAGTATGGAGCCCTAAATTAGCATGTGGCTGAGTTTTTAAAACTCCCATTATTTCAAAAAAACAAAAATAACAAGATCACATAGTTTGGCCAGACATTTAATGTTCTTAGTTAAAGTGAAATAGTCCAGCTCCTTTTTTAAAAAAATAATTATTTTATTTAACTTTATTTATTTATTTTAATTTGACCAGAGAGGGACAGAGTTAGAGCGAGAGAAAGAGGGGGTAAGGGAGAGGGAGAACGCAAGCCACCAGGTCTGGGATTCGAACCGTGGTCGGCCATGTGGGTCAGCACCCTTAACCACCACACCACCTGCCGGCCCCCAGTCTAGCTCTTTCTTTTAAAAGAGAAATTGAGTTTTATAATACCATTAAACAGTATTTCCCATTGCTCAAGATGTGTTCTCTAAAAGAGTAGTTCTAAAGCAAGTCCTTGGGGTTACCTGCAGCCTTCATGGTACATTTTAATCCTTGCTTGAATGGATGAGACTGTATCACATACACTGATGTATCAGACAGGATAGGTTTGACCATATGTAATAGGAAATCCATATCTATAGTGGCTTACTTCAAATTGAGGTTAATTTTCCCTCGAGTGTTAGAAATCCAGAGACAGAGCGTCTATAGCAGATATGGCAGCATCACAGTAATCCAAGGGCCAGGATCCTTCTGCCCTTCTGGTTCACAACCCTAGTATATGATGTTCAATCTCAAGGGCATCTCATGGATCCTTCCGCCCTTCTGCTTCACAACCCTAGTATATGATGTTCAATCTCAAGGGCATCTCATGGTCCAACCTGGCTGCTGGTGGAGCACCAGCTATCACGTGCAATCCAGGAAGTAGAAAGGGTCAAAATGATCTTCCTCCAAAGTTTTGCCTTCTTTTTAAGGAGACTTCCATGAATAGCTTCTCAGTAAAATTTGCCCAAAACTCAGTCACATGGCTATATTTCATTCAATATAATTTGGTAAACTGGATGAATTACTGTCCCCAGTAATTTAGGTATTATATGATTAGGAAATTAAAGAGAATAGCTATTGGTGGGCAATTTATAGTCTCTCCAAGACAGGGAAATCTCTCTTTCCTGTAACTGAATGTTGATGGGAAAGACCGAGAACAGAGCAAGCCATGTGAGGGAGAGTTTATGTTAGGTTTGAGATGTCAAAGAGACATCAAATAGAGATGATGAGAAAGTGGTGGATGCAGCATTTTGGTTCTTGGGAGAGAGATCAGGTTAGATGTAAAATTGAGATTCATAAAAAGGGCCAGCAGGTGGTGTGGTGGTTAAGGGTGCTGGACTACCACATGGCCAACTGCAGTTTGAGTCCCAGATCTGGCAGCTTGCGTTTTCACTTTCTCAGTTTCTCTCTCTCTCTCCCCCTCCCCCGCCCCGGTCAAATAAAAATAAATAAAGTTAAATAAGATAGTTAATATATATATAGGTGTTATCCAAATCTATAGAACTGGATGACAATACCTGACTAATTAATAGGGAAGAGAAGGCCAAGGATTGAGTCCTGAGAACTCCAAAGTTTAAAGTCTGGGATAATAAGGGAGGCCCAGCAAAGGAGACTGGGGCAGGAAGAGAACTGGAGACAATGGTATCCCAGGACTCAAGGGAAGAACATGTTATGAAGGAAAACAATGATGAGATGGGAGCATCAATGTACTGAATAATAGGTCCAAGTACTGTTTCAGTAGAAAGATAAGAATGATGGACAGAAAGTGAAATGCTTCACATCAGGATTTGGGGAGTGGTGCAGTTATTGCTAGTGACAAGGTCTAGAGACTTAACTGCTAGAGTAAATGGATGAGTGAGCTAGAGGGACAGGAGCTGCGAGTGAGTAGGTTAAGGTGGTGAGGGACCAGGCATTGTAAGGCTCACCTGGGTGAGCTTGCCTCAGTGATGACAAGAGCAATGGTGTAGAGAAAAATAGTGACCTAGTTTCAAAAAATCTTCAGGAATGGAAGGAGGAAGACCAGGAAGCCAGTTGGTGTAGAGATGGTAGAGTTACTGGCTTGTGCTTCCAAGGGAGGAGAAATGATCTAAGAACAGGGAGGAAAAGGAGATGGGGGAGTACATTTAAAGTGGCAAGCACCACCTGCTTTTAAGGGCTACAGGACAAGAGTGATCTTCAGGAAACTGCTGAGTTTCTGCTGAAAAAAGAAGGCAAAGAGAACATTCAGAGAAGAGATTAAGGATATAGGAGATTTACTGATTGCAGGGGTGGGAGACTGAGTCAAGTCCTGGATGTTCAAAGCCATCTAGAGATTAAGGTTTAAATGGTTAATGGATGACCTGAAAGTTCTGTGGAAACGAATGAGGTGTGGCATACAGTTAGGGGACAACCTAGCAGTGTTTTAAAGTTCTTACTGTAGCCTTTCTCTTGCAGTTGATCCAATGCAGTTTACAGGGATAAATAGGGTCTGACTCACCAGGAAAGGGGGGCTTAAGTCCTCTTAAGTCCAACTGAGGGTGAAGTCGTCATTGAGGAAGCAAATTAGCCTTTCTGAGTTTATAGAGAATTCAGCCCAGCATAGTTCAGCACTTTCCTATAGACATGTCCAAAGATGGAATGACCTTCCTCAGAAGAGAGTCACCCTTTTCTGCAAAGCTAGAGAACCCTCCATCTGAAGAGTATTCAGATATAGGTACCTTGATGCTCCTTCTGCTCTCATGTCCAAGATGCTGTTCTAGTGCCTTTTGTTAAATGTGGTGGTTTTAAGTCTACTTAATAAAAACTTGATCTTGTATTTTGGATTGACTTGAAGTCTACTTAATGAAAACTTGGTCTCTAATTTTAGTTAAGCTGTCATAGGTAGGTTCCTGGGCCACCATGTCTGATACAAAAAGCTTGTGAATTGTTTGACACAGTTCATGACCAAACTTTTCATTAATGTGATTAAATGTAGCAATTAGTATATTAAATAGCTTCTGTCGGGACCAGCAGTTAGCATAATGGCTATGTCACTGGACTCCCACGTAGTCGACCACGGTTCGAGTCCCGGACCCAGTGGCTTAAACTCACGCTGGGCACGTGTGCATGCGTGCCCAAGATCCCAAGAGGAGAATGGAGGAGAAGGGATTGCGGTGTGGCCATCTCCCCTGGGGGGTGATTTCTCGCTTTCTATCTCTCTGTCTCTCTCTGTCTGGCTGGCGAGCGCACATGCCCTATATCAAAAACCTCTCAAAAAATAATAATAATAATAACAAATGGAATTAAATAAATAAATAATTCTTTAAAAAAATAGTTTCTGTGGAAGAGACCTTTAAAGAATAAAAAAAGTATATAATACATATATATGTGTACATATACATATGTGTGTATGTATACATATGTGTGAGTGCATGTATATATATATATACATATATATATAGATCTATATTCCTTTTTAGTTACAAATTCAAACTTATACCATAGTAGAAATTTAAAATTATAAATTAATTTTAACTGTTCCTTTTTATTATAAAAATCAGATACACACAGAGGTAAAAAGTAAATACTATATAAGAAACAGTAATAAAAATAAGTCTCCCTTCTACTCAAGATTCCATTTAGTCTTTATTAGATTTTAACTTAGTTTCTTTTTTCTAAACATTCTTGTAACTGGCTTCTCTTTATTAATTATATCTTGGAGAGCTTTCCATATTAGCACATCTAGATTTTCCTCATTGTTTTTAATATCAGCATAGTATTCCATTGCATTCCTGTTCCCTGTTGGGTTCAGTTAGTCCCCTGTTGATGAACATTTAGGATATTTCCATTTCTGTTTATTTATCTAGTTATTATAACAGTGCTACATGAGCATCTTCTTTGCCCAGATAATAGGATCCACTGAGTAGAAGATATATATATATATACACACACACACATATAAATTCCTTAAAAAAATAAGATCACAAAGTACATGCATTTCAATTTTTGAGAGACATTGCCGAATTGCCCCAAAAAGGAATGAACCAATTTTTGTTCTCACTAACATTGAATAAGACAGCCTCAAACATCAAATTTAAATAAGTCCTTTGAAGAGAGATTCAAACTGACTTCATTACAAAGCAGGTAAGCTTTTGTAATAGACCTATGTTCTCTCTAGTTTACTTGTTTGAGAAACCTGAATTTTTAACCAAAGGAGAATTAAAGCCAGGGTGCAGTTATGATCGAAGTATTTGTCCTCTCTAAATTAAATGACAAGGCTGTTCCTCCTACACAGAATATCCAATTTCCACCGCAGCATGTGCCCTTCTTACCTCAAGACATTGATATCCCTATAGAAAGTCTGAGGCGCACACGGCAAGTTAACTTCCTACCCTCCAATTACCAAAGCAGGGAGCTCCTGTTGTGCACAGACACCATTTCCAATATCGTGTTACGTTTCATTTACCAAGTTTATGGTTTAACTCATTCAGTCCAACCTGCTGTTAACAGAGGGCTTTTCTGGGCACTTGAACAGATGCTCTCTGTAAAGCTGGGTCTTCTCCAAAAAGTGACTGTATTGAACTCACCAATAATCAACTTGACACAACACGACTTCTTCAGTGATGTATTCTTACAAGCATCTCCCTGGGGCTGGATCTTGGGAAGACAGCAGCCTCATTGGTGTGTATAACCAGATGAACTAGTTAGTAACTGGCACAGCGTCTGTCAGAAAGACCAAATCAACTGTGTGGGTAAAGCCAGTCTTCCTGAAAACCAGAACCAAGGAGTTCTTCTCATGAATACATCCAGCTCTTCAAACCTCATTGCATCTTATTTTCATGATCTAAGCTGTCAGCAGTAAAAGCAGAAAGATTGGACTTGGCAAGTAAAGGCAGATTTTGCCACATTGCATATGTAGAAGGTGTTAAATGGCAGCAGAAGGCAAATTGTGGATGCCGCTTTTTGTCTGTTGCTGACATTCCTAGAGCTGAAAATGTTCAGTTGCCCTCATCAGTCAAACTCGAATACTGTTATTATAAATTAATAATATAATTCCACTCTACATGTGAAGCTTTCTCTTTAAAAACAAAACAAAACAAAATAGTGGGAATTTGTTATACCAGGAGACTGGCATGTTCAATTAAGCATGGTAAGTTTCTCTTTTGATTAAATATGAAATGAACCAGATCATTTCGTTTTAGTCATGGGTCTCTAAGCCTTTAGTTAAGGACTCCCAGCATGTGCTGGCACTTCTGTTGCAAATCCACATTTCAAATGAGAAGTACAGGTATCAGATTACAAGGTGAATTTGTGGTTTAAAAAAATTTAAAAACTAGGAACTTAAATTAAGTGACAATTCATAGACACATGAAATCCAAGTGACGAGAGATGATATATGTACTTGAAATCATGGCT
>NW_006159459.1:352719-367000 GCF_000334495.1 Tupaia belangeri chinensis | reverse complement strand
TATATATATATATATAAAACCTTACCATAGGAAAGAGCTATGTTATTGGGCTCTGCTTTTTATATATGGGTTATAGTAATGATGTAGCCTATTTATTGAGCAACTACTAGTTTTCCAGGTGCTATGAACAAATCAAAATTCTTCCCAAGTAGATAGATTAATGTCACATCTGTAAAGAGACATACCAAGGATCTGCGCTTTAACAAAATGACTCTGAATAGGTCAAATGTAGGCAGACCTTGGTATATGCGGAACTATCACTTAGTAAGTGATCCTTTATTCACTCTGCTCCTACATAAAGAGAATTCAAGGGAGTAGGAACAAAAGGAAGACATTTAAAGCTTCTATCTGGCAGGCCCTACCTGGCTCAGAACTCCAAAATGAGAAACCCCTTTGAGAATGACTTTGTGTGAGCCATTCATATCAGTGTTTATGAAACAGGAATATTTGGAAAATTCAATCCCTAAAATACTAAAGCAGGTGACCTAAATAAAATGATGAAGCACGTCAGTTCTCAAACAGTGCCAATCTCAGTCAAGGTCAGCCCATTGCCCCTTTCCTGAGACATCTCAGCCTGCTGTCTGATACCTGCTGCTTGCTAGTTTTTTGGTTTATATCATTCCAGTTTTGCCAAAACCTGATTATGTTATTTTTTGTTCTTGTTAAAGTGTATCAAAATAGGCAAACATTAATTCTAAATGCTATTAGATTTTGGAAATTTAACCATGGCATCAATCAAGCAAAGATTTAGTTTAACTAATTTTCCACAATGTGGAAAGCACTTTCTCCACCCACAAAAGCAAATTCAGAATATAGTTTCATCCAGGAAACAATCCCGTCACCTCCCACGCACATATATCCACCAACATCTCCTTCTTTGTTTTTTGTGTTAACGTTGCTATGTTCATAAATGCTTACTGAGGACCAGCCTAGTAAGCAGCAGGGGGACAGATGAAAGACAGCATCCTTGTCTTTCATGCAAACGGGGAGAGGGTCAGTGAAACACCTCTGAGCCTGTATGACAACTGCTATGATAGGGTAAGTATCAGAGTGCTATGACAGGGCAAACACACCCAGGGAAAACTTCCTGAAGGATGAGATGCCTACAGCAGACTCTTAAAAAGGATTAAGACAGGCAAATTATATTAAATATAGAGCATTCCAGGCTATGTGAGTGCTAAGTTGGAGAGATACAATTGAAAAAGGGAGAGGCCAACTAGGAAGCTTAAGCCAACATCCAAGCTGGAAAAGTTGGAACTAAACAGAGTAAAGGCAAAGTCAAAAGGACTCAGTAACTATTCAGATATTGGAGAGAGGGAGAGATCTCTAGGATGGCTGGAAAAAACTGGGCATATGGAAGCCATCAATAGAAAATACAAGCAAAGAGTAGATTCCTGGGAAGGAAGATGCCATTTGGAGTTTGAGGCACGTTGCATATAACTGTCAGAGGAACTTCTTGGTGAAGATGTTCAGAAGTTTGCTGGATAAGAAGGCCTGGGTTAGGAATCATTAATGCTCAAGTATCTTTGGGCAGAATGTGAGAAGTGGGAAAGAAAGAACAAGGAGAGAGTCCTGAAGAATATTGACATTTAAAAGCTCTTAGGGGGCTCTAGAAATCGAAGAAGATTTTAAGGAGAGGATTGGGGGACTATCAAATGTCACTGACAGATCAAGTCACATGACTAGGGGTAAGTTTCATGGAGGAATGCTGATGAATATCAGATACAGAAAGACGTGATCAAAGGAGCTTCGAGGATGTAGAGGCCACCAACATAGACTGAGAGGCTGTGAAGGGAAGGCAATAGAAGGCAGCACCAGTGGGAAATCTGAAGGCAAGAAAAAGTTTCCCAAGTCAAGACAGATTTGATCCTGTTTATATGCTGAAGGGGCAGGGAAAAACTGAAGATTGAACGTGACTATTAGGGAAGATCCATGGGGAGATAAGAAATTGGAAACAAAAAGAAAAGATAAACTGCAGATCTTTTGGATACCAACTTTAGAAAAGCAATGGAAATATCCCAAAATATTTCTAAAAGCATGTTCATATTTCCATTGATATGGTGACCCTACCAGTGGGGAGAGTAGAAACCAGTGTACATTTGGACAGATCTTTATGGGTAGCTCTTTCCCAATAAAAAGAGCCAGTGTTTCTTTAGGAAGTGATTATTTCCTAGGCCTAAGTCAGGGAATAGCCAAGATAAAATTTAAATATCTTGTGATGCATGAAAGTAAAGAAGTATTTGAAAAAGTAAGGCATTGTGACTAAACCCTAAAGCCAATCTGAAAGAGTTCCCAATGGTCAAATCTGGAACAATTATATTAACAAAATAAATAATGGGCCCACAGAATAAATATGACATGTACATACTATATAAATAAATAATTGAATACATAAATAGGAGATAAGGGAGGGGTCTAACAAAAGTCATTATTGGGACCAGCAAATGGCATAATAGTTACGTCACTGGACTCCCGTGTGGCTGACCATAGTTCGAGTCCCAGATCCAAAGGCTTGAAACTCATGTCAGGCATGTGTTCATGTGTACCCAAAATCCCACGAGGAGAATGAAGAATTGTGGTGTGGCCATCACCCCTGGGGGAGATTTCTCACTTTCTGTCTCTCTGCCCCTCTGTCTCTCTGGCAAGCACATGAGCCTTGTAGCAAAAATTTCTCAAAAAAAATAAAAAAAGAAAGTCATTCTTACATACTCTGCCTTCTACTTCCAGAATATAAACACCAAATGCACCCCCATTTCTCCTATTTATCTCTAGAAGTTTCCTGGGGTCACATAGGTGGACCTCAGCCCCACTGGAGCCATGGGCTTGGAGATTCTGAAAGGATTTACTCTGGATCATTAGCCAACAGGAAACACATTGATGATTTATAAAATTATTGAAGTAAATCCTAGTGGGAACAACTGAATAATATGAAAAGTCATTAGATTTGTAATTCGTTGTTTGCACAGGAATGGGTTACTTGTGCAGCAAATATTTAAATAGAATGGGAGCACAAAGTTGCTAGAAGAATGTGCTGGTCACTTCTATGGAGGAAATTAAAGCAGGAAAGCCATTAATAGATAAAGACGTACAGATGTAGACAGAGAAATAAATGCAGATGTGTGTATGCATGCTTCAGTATGCACGCATGTATGTTTTAGCACTGACCACTCACTGGTTTGAGGATCAGTGACACCTGAGAAGCCAAAAGCACATGTAATTCCCAGATCTTGCTTTTTAAATACCATTTTTAAATATAAGGAACCAGTGCTTCTTGGAGAACTTGATTATTCTGTAGGCTGGGAGCAAGGAATATTGAATATGAAATTAAAACATCTTGTGATACCCAAAGCTACTTTGAAAAGCATAAGGCATGTTGACTGAACACAGAAGCCAATCTGAGAAGGGACCAGCAGTTAGCATAATGGCTATGTCGCTGGACTCCCATGTAGTCGACCACAGTTCGAGTCCTGGACCCAGTGGCTTAAACTCACACCGGGCACGTGTGTGTGTGTGCCCAGGATCCCAAGAGGAGAATGGAGGAGAAGGGATTGTGGCATGGCCATCCCCCCTGGGGGGCAATTTCTCACTTTCTGTCTCTCCCTGTCTTTCTGGCGAGTGCACATGCCCTATAGCAAAAACCTCTCCACAGGAGAACAAAAAAAAAGAAGAAGAAGCAGCCAATCTGAAAGCTCCCAATGGTCAAAGCTAGAACAATCAGATTAACAAAATAAATAACAGATCAATAGAATAAAAGAAATTATCCACATGTATATATTATATAAATAAATAATTAAACATATAAGTAAGGGATATGACCAGGTTTTACTTACAAAATAATTCCAAGTAGAGGGAATGAGAGAAAAAGTAAATTTTAAAGAGGAAATATGACTGCTGCATTTCCTTGTGTGATGGATTGAGCCACCACTTGGATATAGCTATGCATAAGTTCTTGTTAGCTACAGAAACTAGTCCCGGGAACCAGCAGTTAGCATAATGGCTATGTCGCTGGACTCCCATGTAGTTGACTGCGGTTCACGTCCTGGACCCAGTGGCTTAAAACTCATGCTGGGTGCGTGTGCGTGTGTGCCCAAGATCCCGAGAGGAGAATGGAGGAGAAGAGATTGCGGCGTGACCATCCCCCCTGGGGGGTGATTTCTCGCTTTCTGTCTCTCTGTCTCTCTCTGTCTGTCTGGCAAGCCCACGCGCCTATAGCAAAAATCTCTCCAAAAAAAAAAAGAAACTAGTCCTATGATTGTGTCTATGACAATTAAATTATGTTCATCATCTCTCTGTTTCAGTCACAAAATATTTACTAAAGACACTTTATAAAATACTTGATTACAATGGTAGTTTAATTTTCATTAATATCAATATAGCCTTATAATAAATGGTTTCTATGATGCTTCATAAAAGTTAGAAAAAATAATTTAGAAATTGTACTTCAAAAACAAATTTAGGGGGGGTTGAAGAGAAAAGGATAGAGAAAAACAGCAAGAGAACAAATAGAGAGGCAGGACGTCAGTGGGAAACAGATATGGCTTATTACCTGTTGATGATGACATGTATAGTATTCTCAACCGAATTGGTCTGAGAAATATTTCATGATGGGTAAAGTCTTTTTACAAGCAAAATGAGAAATAGTGATTGACTGTTTTAAAAACAATTAGAATAATAATAATGATTGGGGAAACATTGAAAAGATATTGAATGATGAAGTGGGGAGATTAATGTCTCTGTATTGACGGACATGCATGGCATTCCCTTTTGAAAAAGCAATGTAATACACTGTAAAGTTATATGCAATCCAATGTAATATAAACAAGATTATGATGATAATAAAAAATAAAAATAAATTTTAAAAAATATTTAGGAATAAGTAAAATTCTATGCTCTTGGTGCTTTGAGTTGGAGACAACCATATTGGTTAAATAACCTTCTCCATAAAGACAGTTTATAGCATGGAAGAAGACCCATTTCTTCTAGCTGCCAGGTAGCATCATATATAAAAGTCTTTCACTATTATTCTCTGCATTTTCATACCCTCCAAGAAGGATTTCACTGTCACAGCCCGAGTCCAAAGTTCCATTACTAATCTCTACAACACCTGCTAGATCTATCTTATTCACCAAACATGCCCAGTCCGTAGCACAGGTATGCTTAACATTGCAGGATAAAATATTGTCATTTGTACTGGGAAAAAAAAAAAAAACTCATGCTTCCCAGGGGAGCTGATCAAGTGAGAACTTGGCTGCAATCACATGTATGCCTATGACTGCCAGGCATTATTCTAAGACCCTGGTTGGGAAATACAAAGGTAGCAGAGGGAAGGTCCCTTCCCCCCAGAGAGGCCTGACCGGCAGGGGAAAGCAGACATGTGAGCAGCAGGCTAAAATAAGGACTGTATCAAAGATACCATCAAAGTGCCAGGAGAATGATGAATTTCTACTTGGAAGCAGAGGGGGTGGGTGTCAGCAGAGAAACCTTCAGGTTGGGCCTTGAGTTATGCCCTGACAAATGAGGAGCAGCTTAATAAAGGAGGAGCCAAGGTCTAACTTTGGCTGCCCTGCTCTGTACAGTGCTCACCGCATCTCTTCTCTGCATCCACTTTCGTAGCCTTGGAAATGTGCAGAAGGGGGACAACTGGTACATCCCTCTGCCTTCTACCTCCAAAGGATCAACACCAAATGCACCCCCATTTTTCCTATTTATTTCTAGAAGTTTCCTGGAGTCACATAGGTGGACCCTCAGCCCCCTGGAGCCATGGGCTTGGAGATTCTGAAAGGATTTACTCTGGGTCATTAGCCAACAGGAAACACATTGATGATTTATAACCTGATCTCCTTGGCTAGAAACCACAAGCACAAGGATTTATTGAGCCCTACTAGGTGCTAGGAATACAGCAGTGAATAAAATCAATGAAAATCCCTGCCCTTCCAAAGCCTGTCTGCTCGTGGAAAGCCACAAGTAATCAATAGCAATAATGCTATTTCATATTAGACAGTGATGACTGCTTTAGCAAAAATGAGCTGGGGACAGGAAGTGCTGGAGAGAAAAGCTGCAAATGTAAACAGGCGGCTCAGAGAAGCCTCAATGAGAAGGTGACATCTGAACAAACCTTGAAGGAGATGAGGGAATGAGCCCCTTGGATCTCTGGGGGGAAGAACATTCAGGTAGAGAGACCAGGCACTGTCACAGCCCTGAGGTGGGATAGTGCCCTGTTTTGTTTTGTTTTATGTTTTCTTTTTTCTTTTTTGGGGGGAGAGATTTTTTGCTATAGGGCATGAGCACTATCCAGAAAGACAGAGAGAGACAGAGGGAAAGCGAGAAATCATCCCCCAGGGAGGATAGCCACACCGGAATCCCTTCTCCTCCATTCTCCTCTCGGGATCTTGGGCACACACACACACATGCCGGCCTGAGTTTAAGCCACTGAGTCCAGGACTAGAACTGTAGTAGACTACATGGGAGTCCAGCAACATAGCCACTATGCCAACTGCTGGTCCCAGTGCCATGTTTTCAAGGAACAGCAAGGAGGCTAGCATGCTGGAAAAGAATGAGCAAACAGAGGGCTAAGGGACCAAGCCAAGACAGTCAGGTTGACTCTCATTGGAAAGAGTCTTGCAGCATCTTGACTTTCAACAAGGACCTGGAATGTCACCACAGGATTTTGCACAGACAAGTGAGTGGCATGATGTGATTTACTGATCACCAAGGATACCAGGATGACACCAGCCTGGGAACAAAGAGAACAGGTAGAAGGGAGAGGCTCAGTCCAGAGCTGCCCCATCTGCTTGACTTGGAGCTATGCTCCCAGGGGGGAAAAAAAAAGGCAAGGAATAAATGGGAGGAAAGTTCAAGCATACTTTTTCCTTTTGAGCTACCTGCCAAGCCAAAAACTTCAGAGAAGAGATGGGAAAGGCTCTGAACTGAAAACACAAAAATAGATTTTACAAGACTATTTTCAAGTTTTCCCTTCTGTTTCATTTTTTTCTTCTCCCAAATCCTGGTCTGTTCAGCACAGTGTGTGTGTGTGCTCCCGAGGCATCCACTTCCGTCCCGTCTCTTCTGAGATGCTAGGATTCAGAATGTTCTATCGCAGCCAAGAGACAAGCTGATCACCAACCCAAAAGGCGTTTATAACCCTGCCTCTCGCAGGCTTGGTGGGAAAGATGTGAAAATTTTCCAAGGAGCTGTTTTAATTCATTAACAGCAGAACAGCAGCCAAACGTATATCCTCTGAGCGATAGATTCTCCAAGGACTATTTTGCGATGCAGCATGGGGTTTCTGTTTTATGTCAGAATGATTTGGTCAAAGATTTTGATTGCTGGTTACTTTTCAGAATTGGTTCTTATGTTTGGCCCTTTTCCTTCCTCACTTCCCTTCCACCCCCTCAACACATACGCTTCTGAGGACACTCAGCTGGTACTCTTCTGCAAATCTCAGACCGAGCTAAACTATATTAAAATTGTGTACTCGCTTTTGACGTAGGTGCCTCACGATTTGAGCAGAGTTTGCTATTTCCGAGATTTTTTTAAGTATACAATTATCTGTAGCTATATAAAAATACAGCACCTTAAGGGATTATTCCACAACACAGTATATTTTTTAAGGTTGCCTTAAAGCATGTTAAAATTCAGACCTCCTTCACTCACCCTTGAAAAGCACCCAAAAATATCTTGATTCTTATCACCAGGCACAAAGTTTCGTGATTGTTTCTTAGATCCGAGCCACCCTTATGACCACATAGAATCTGAACCTAAAATATCTAAGCAATTCTTTTACCACCAATGTCTGCACCTGAGGCTGCTAAGCACCAGTTCCATTTTAAATGTCCTTCTTATTTTCAGCAATTCATGGGAAGGATTTCCTGTCATTCACTTCCATTAATAATACCCTTTCGAGTAACAATTCCTAAGCACTTACTTTATGTCAGAGGCCCTGCTAACACTTGATGCACATTAGCCCATTGAACTCCTACCACTGTAAGAGCTAGTGCTCTTCTTATCCTCTTGCAGTTTCTGAACCCCAGACACAAACAGGTTAAAAACTTCATGATCCTGAAGTTCCTGTGAGCTACCCAAAGCCTTAAAGCAGCAGTAATAGTTGCCTGGACTGCCTTCTGTCCTTAGTGGTGATGGGGAAAGGACCAATCACCACCTTCCTGCTTTAAGATCACAAAGGTGTGAATGTTTAAGACACAGAAGGCCTACTCCATCACTGTGTCCTTCTCAATTACAGAAGGCTCTAACATGAACCTTTCGAGGTCCCGTTAGGATGGGTTTCGGAGCTGACTTTCGGAGGATGCACTGAAACCTGAACACCAGTCCAGCAAATCCTGGATGCTTAAACCACTGGGTCTGCATGAGGCTGGTTGTCCAGTACTGTCTGTGTGGACTGGGGAGCAGAACATGGAAACAATCCTCCCACAGTACCTCAAGCCCATGTCATGCTCACCCCAAGATCGTTGGTAGTTTGTGTCTCTTTTTCCTCTTGTTTACAGGGTTCTTCTGACATACACACTCTCCTAAGCCTTTGGCACACATGTTCTCCCCTATGCCTTATATTTAAGTCATGAGCCAAAACCACTGGAACCCTGTACACTAGATGGGTAAAGCTAAATCTCAGACATATTAGGACCTTACCAAAAGGCACCCCGCAGAGCCAGGGAAAGCGCTAGAACTTAAACTCAGATCTGTGTACCTCTACATTGCATCCATTTCAGCACAATACTGTGCTGCTTCCGACCCTCGCACCCTCCTCGATATTCTCCCCAGCCTGAGGTTTGGGCTGAGCGGGTCCTGAAGATGTCCTGTCTTCTGACCCCAAGGCACAGAGGGTCTCTTTGATAATCACAGGTTCTGTCCCTGCTTCTGGCCCAGGGACCTCATGCCCATTCTTGTCTTCTGAGCCTCATCATCACAGCATTTCTCAAAAGTTGCCCTGTGACAGCACAGAGGTGCCTGATGAGCTGAACTGAGCATGCCTTGCTTTGCCAGGCTCTGCCCGGCACCCTTAAGAAATACATATGTGTGCTGAATTTTTTAAGTGGCTTTTAACTACTGTCTTTCTAGAAACTAACCTTTAAAGGAAAATCCCATTAAGCCATAGATCAACCATGATCAGCATTTAGAATACAGAACTGTTTCTAGGTCCTGATAGCTGGGATGAAGAATGGGCGGGAGAACAGGTTGAATTAAAAAAATGGACAAAGGCTGTGAAGAAGATAGCTTCCCAGCCAGACTCTGCTCCTTTTGCCTTGCTGTTCCGAGGTCTCGAACTCAAGAGCAAATCTTTTTTTATTTTAAAGCCTTATTTGCTGATCCCTCCTCCTCTTCCTCCTTCTCCCTCTTTAGTAATTTGCCAGAGGGAGACAAAGGAGAGAAAGCAAAAGAGCACCATCGGGGCATGGTCATGGCAAATCCTCTCTCCCCCACGTCTCACTCCTTTGGGGATTCTGGCCCTGCGTGCACACATGCCCAACGTGTTTTTCAGCCTCCAGGTCCAGAATTCAAACCACACAGTTAGCTGTATGGGATCTAATCACATGACCACTAGGCCATGGGCTGACTCAATCCCTCCTATTTTCCAATAGCATGAAAAATCTGAGGTGCTAGGGACTAGCAGTTGGCATAATGGCCATGTTGCTGGACTCCCACGTAGTCGACTGCAGTTCGAGTCCTGGACCCGGCGGCTTAAACTCACGCCGGCGCGTGTGCGTGCGTGCCCAAGATCCCGAGAGGAGAATGGAGAAGAAGGGATTGCAGCGTGGCCTTCCTCTCTGGAGGGTGATTTCTCGATTTCTGTCTCTCTATCTCTCTCTGTCTTTCTGGCGAGTGCATGTGCCCTATAGCAAAAAAACTCTCAAAAAAAAAAAAAAAGAATGAATGAAAGAAAGTAAGAAAAGTCCAAGGTGCTAAATAGTAATAGACAATCTAGAAACCCCTCACTAGCCTATAAAATGTTTGAGAACTTATGAAATTCCAATTCATTTTCCATCCTATTCTCCTAGTCTTCCTTTGGAGAATTTGGGAAATTAGTCCATGGGTCACGGTGGCCAGTACTGTTCTGAAACATTCTTCTTAGCAGAGAATGGCTGAACCCTTACTCGCTTATGGATCTCTCTTATTCTTGTTTCTCTCTAGCATACATCTAAGCTCTGAAAAGATTTTTTGTGACCACCATGTGTGAGTAGCTGATTTCTATCAATATTGACTCTTTCATAATTCCTTACTTTAGGACATTATTTGGATGGAGTTATTATTTCAGGATTTATTTCCACAGGCTTATTTGTTTCCTCTTTAGAATGCTTCCTTGGTTTATTATTGTTTTATATATAATTTTAAAGTAGAAAACATTGTTCATATAGTTTCATAAAGTTCAAAGAATGACCCTGAGATGACAGTGGAATAATGTATTATTAGTAGAAGCATCACATAAACTTCCTTTTTTCTCTTCAGAGCTAAAAAGTCACATGAATTGAGGACTTTTTGCAGTTGTCTTCTCTAAGAAGTAGCCCCTCTTTAAGTTTAAGGCTGGAGAAGACTGGAGGTCATTCTTAATATCTGTTTTTCCAGTCCTCAAACAAGACTGGATTTGGCAGTCAGCAAAGTGTTTTGCATCCGCGCTGCTGGGCCAGCTCCAGGCAATCACAGCCCCTCCTACCTCTTCCTTCTTTATATCCCTTCTTTTTTCTCTCTCTTATCTTCAAATTTCCTGTTCTCTTTTTATCTCCTTTTGCTAGTCCCCAGCCTTCCCCTTTTTTTCTCAGTTTCCCTTGAAGATTCAATAGAAATAACCAAACTCAAGTGACCTTCCATAATGGTGAACTGAATGCTGAATGTGTATACGTACCCATCACCTCATCCTTCCTTCTCATTCCTTATGAAGCCTGAGCCGCACACGGACCTCTTCTCCGTGGATGTTCCCCACCTACTTCCTCTGAGAAGGTGCCCCTGATGTACAGTCATTACCTACACTCAGGGACTTCTGTCCTAGAGGTTGTCTTTGTGGAAGCAAGGTGTCTAGGTTTATCACTGATGGAGTCGTGAGAAGGATGGGCTCAGTCCTCTATCACCTCCTGAATTAGAGTTAATGGATCTGACTCTAACTTACAGGTCTGGTCACTCCTGACCAGTTGCACAAGTCACCACAGTTATATGTCATGATTCTCACCCATGAGAAGAAAAGGGGTAGTGGATGCTGACCTACCATGTCCCATCCCCAGAGGAGAGACTTTCTAACAGAAATATTTTAGTTTTGGCTGGTTTTGATTCTAACAAGAAAAGCAGAAAGAGATCCCCTATCAATAGGCATCATTCAGCCCACAACCAAAAGTTATTTTAGTGGGAAAATTGTAGGAGTTGTGATGTTTGGGAGACTTATCTCTGAATCTAGGCAATGTCAGCTAGTTTAAGATTAAATTCTTTTGTACCATAAATGTTCCCCCCAGAAAAAAAGAAAAGAGTTAAAAAGAAAGAACAATGTGCTGCTTGCCTAAGCTCTACACTTTTGCATGTCTTTTTTTAATTTTTGTTTTTGCTTTTGTATCTGAGCTTGTTGCATGCAATTACCTATTAATTGTGTCAATAATGAACAAATGAAGCATTACCCTTGTTGTACACCTGCTTAAAAGGATTACTTTGAGAGTGTTATTTTTATCCAGCACTTTTCCCAAAGTGTCTCATCACTGATATTATTTGCTGTGCTCAGTTGATCATTCTTTGCCCTGAGTCCCCACATGGAACCAGTCACCTCCTTGGCACTTTAATTGCAGCTGACTCAGCTGATCTGAAAAGCTGCAATGCCTGCTCTGATTGTCTAGAAACTTCCATGTTAATTTTGATACACGTTTGGGAACCAAAGTCAAATGAGAGATCCCCTGGGCTTGGCTTTCCTTCGCTCGTTGCCAAATGCCAATTTGGGATGAGCCTTTCGAAGTGGAGAAGTGGCTATGTCTCCAGGGCAGCTCTGTTTCTTTAAACCTGCTTTGGATCCGGGCAGCAGGGGGGGAAGTTCTAGGGATGCTGGGGGCAATCATTTTGTTTCTGTGAGCAATTGGGAGGGAAGAGAAGAGGTTCCAGTCAAGTTTTCACCTATGGCCCAGCAGCTCGAGGTTCTCAAATAGAGAACGAGGCTGAAGAACCCACAAGGTAAGAACTCTTCATGCAGGTCGTAGGGTACTGGGGTTGGACAGAATGCAGAGGTCCCTGCAATGGTGCGGCATAATGAAGGAAGCCACACGCGTGCTTTGCCGGCGCTTGACCCTTTACCACAAGTCTCCCTCTTTATCTTCCTCCTCACTCTATTTCTTTTTTGCCACTTTCTTTTACTTCAGGGAGATTCAGAGAAAAGGCTTCAATTCTCCACAAGATTGCCAAGAAGAAATGCCAGGTGGAGGAGAACGAGAGGCAGAATGGAGCTGCCAACCACGTGGGTAAGTGCAGGGAGACGTCTGTCCTAGACCTTTCCTTGGAGCACACCTGACTATGGGCTGACACAGCCTACAGTTTGGTCCTTTCCCCAGTGACAGGGAATAGGCCCTCTTCCCGAGTGGCACAGGGCACTAATGGACGCAGCACAGAGCAGGCAAAGTCCTAGGAGTGTGAAATGCTTCTGAGGAGCCTAAAGGAAAACCAGCTCCTACACAGGTATCCTCATTCAAGTGAAGAAGTTACTTCACTTCAGGGATTCCACATGAAGAAAACACACACTCACACCAATCATTTAATGTTTGACCAAAAGTGAGACTCCCCCTTCTGTGATCTGGCCAGCCACCCAGTTCTGTACCTATGACACTGCTGACAGCATGTCCTTACCACGTCCCCTGGCCTCTCTCTAGCTGATCGACAGTGTCCCTCCAACAAAACACTGCCTCTCCTCCCTTAAGAACTCAGCAGTACCAGTCCAGGTCTCTTTTGGCTGACTTTTTCAGAGCTCCTGTGTGACCAGATTGTGACATTCAGACATCTTATTTTAACTTAGAACATGATGTTCCTCCTCTCCTGTCTGTAACTACAATGTAGCTCTCTAATTCTAAACTCAAACTAAATTTAACCTAATCCGGATCTATGCTATAAACGAAACTATTGCCCAAGTAACTAAAATTATCTGCAGACAAAATTCACCAATGTCGCACTCAAAATGCTTGACACTCTGTAGGCAAGTGTCTGCCTCTCCTGTGATCCTGCCTTCTAGTACAGAGAAACGTTTTTGACCAGAAACTTTTTGGGCAAGAATAGTCAAGATTCAACTGGGTCTGGAAAACCTGAAAGGAAGTCAGTTAAAATGTTAACAATGGTTACTTCTTGAAGTTGAGCTTATGAATCATAATCTTTTCCTCTCTGCTGCTTCTTATTCTTATGAACCTGGACAAACATTTTTAATGAGGATAGTTTGCTTTTGTATTATAAAAATGCAAAGCCATATCACAAAAATCTATCATATGGGTGAAATTCTCCTGTAAAATGTAGGTTGAGATGCACAAGCCTTGTTTCAGGGTTTTGTTTGTTTGTTTGTTTGTTTGGGGGGTTGCTTGTATTTGGAGGGTTTTTATTGCTCTACCTGTTGGCTTTTCTTTTGTGGAATGAGGGAGCTTAAAGTAAAAGACTTAGATACTCGGGTTCAGTCCCAGTCCTCCTCCCAATGACTAGCTTGCTTTGGGCTGAAAAGTAATGCTCTAGGAGGAGAAAGGACACATAACTCCAACTTTTTTCTAATGTTAATTCGGTCTCTGAATGATTCAGTAACCAAAATATAGTGTGTCCATCATCTGAGCTTTCCAAAGGCCAAGATTTATTTTTATATTTTCTTTGGTGATGAGACCTTAGCCTGCTAAATAGTATGTTATAAACTAAGACATACACACTCAGGAGAGATATTATTCTTGATAGGTGGTTTCTCCTCATCTCTTCCTATCTGTTCTTGGACTGCTTCGCAGATGTCTCTCCTTGAATACCAAATTCCACTTTCACACCCAGTGCCCCAGGATGCTAGGGTTAAGTTTGGCTTTGGGAGGCTGACCCCAAGGTTGTATCACTCCAGCCAGTAGGCCCTCCCAAACAGGACTTTTAAGATCCCCTTAGATAATATCGATATCTAAGGAGACTTCGTGTTTTTTAATTCAAATAGCGAAATCAAGCATACTAAAGTAAACTGGCATAGTCATATATGCAGAACTTCACAAACACATGGTCACTACTAAAAACATGAGAAGATAAATTTGGGTTCTATCGCTTTGCATATTTAAATCCTTTTACATCTTGTATTCCACAACCACACAAA
>NW_006159459.1:347298-352688 GCF_000334495.1 Tupaia belangeri chinensis | reverse complement strand
TCCCTACAGTTTGGTCCTTTCTCCACCATTTTATGTAACTCTCAAATTATTTTTTTAAGCATCTATGGTAGAAGTGTTTAGTCCTTTCAAAGTTGCTAAAAAAACATATTCTGTTACTCTGAGGAGCCTGATACTGCTCATGTCTGATACTGACAAGCATTCTGACACTCCCAGCGACCCTGGCTCTGAACCACACATCTGAATTCTCTCCTAAAATCCAAGTCTAGGCCAAGCACAGCCGGAGTGTGTGGTTCTAATAGGGACTACTTTATTTCCTTCCCACTGGTGTTCCAGCAGACTCCGGTGGTACCTGAGTAATGGGCCACCTGGAGGTGCTCCTCTGAGCCCTGAAACATTTCCCTGTGAGAGGCAGTGACTATGATAAAGATCTGAATGGTTTGTTTCTTGCTTGTTTGCACCAGGCACAAGTGCTAACCATGTGCGTTTTCTTATTTAGTATTTGACCCAATAGACAGTGTGTTCTAGATGGGAAAATTCATTTTGTATGCCTCAATGATATACAGTGAATATACAGTTAAAAAGAATAAATAAAAATATAAAAAATATTTTTAGAAGTTCTTTTTGATCATACTGTTGTTGCTACAGCAGTAGAACTGTCATAGTAGTAGTAGTGTTATTATCACCCCGATTTTATAGAGCAAGAAACGGAATCAGAAAGGTTTTGTCACTTGCCAAGGATCACACAGCATAAACTATAGAGCCGACCTGTGAACCTAGGCCTGTCTGAATCCCAGCATCCAAAAGTCTCAGTGCTTAATCATTATCCTGGAGGCACTTCTCAACTCCCAATGAGAAACTTGGGTAGACTTTCTG
Source organism: Tupaia belangeri chinensis (assembly GCF_000334495.1). Lineage (NCBI taxonomy): Eukaryota > Metazoa > Chordata > Mammalia > Scandentia > Tupaiidae > Tupaia > Tupaia belangeri. Next base: position 351,854 of record NW_006159459.1, on the reverse strand, counting down.
ATCCCTGGCTTCACTCTAGCCAGATGTCCTCTTATTCAGAAATGACTTGGACTTGGCCTCATTACTTGTTCAGTTCCCACTGGCTTTGCCTACAACAAGATGCCTATGCTAAGTTGCCTTCCCCAGGTATTTGGAGAAAGGCTGGGTTCTCAAGCCTGCTGTCCCATGGCCACCAAGATACAGGCAGTTCATACTCAAAGATCCTAAGAGAATTAGAGCTGAAAGTGATGGACCTAGGAGCTTCTCCTGTTGAACTCCCTCATTTCACAGATAAGGTCCTCAAAACCCAGTGGGAGAAGAGGACTTGCCGAAGGTGACAGTGTGACAGTGGCAGAGTAAAATCTAGGACCCTAATGCCCTTACCAATATCATTTTCAGAGTACAATAGAATAGAATAGATCCTGCTGTAAGAAAATATCTGAGGGGTGTGGTCCTGGGCATAAACAACAATGCACGGATTGGTTATGGCTGCAGATTTAACATGTTGTTTATGTCCTTGAAGAGCTATTGTAGTTGGGAGGTTGGCCTAGACTAGAGCAAGCCAGACCATGGAAACTGATAGGACATTTAAGCAAAGACATTGGGTCAGACGGAAGCCAGATAGCTGTTAGAGACGAGAGGAGGGAGGGATGCTAAAAGGCCGGGGAAAGAAAGGTAATCGCCTTGGCTGTTGGCTCAATGCCAGCCTGGGGCTGTACCACCTCTCAGACTCCATTATCTTCTCCTTTGTCCCACAGTTTAGGATGTTCTTTTCAATATGGCTCCAGACCCCCATTGATACCATTTGCTTTCTCTGTGTGTGTGTGTTTAAATTATGTCACAGAAAAAATCGAACTCCCAAACAGCACCAGCACAGATGTTGACATGACACCACCTGGTGATGCTTCAGAACCTGTTCAAAATGGAAATCTCTCCCACAACATTGAAGCAGCAGAAGCCCAGGTATGAGTTTTTTCCATTACTCCTCTTGGCTGCTTTTCCTACTGACATCCTAGCCTAGAGCACAGACCCTGTCTTCACCTTGGAGGCCCCAGCTCCTAGAATGGGTGGGCACCGAGTTGGGTCTTATTCATCCTCGTGTGGCTTTCCCAATACCATCCCAGACCTCACGTGTATCAAGCTCTACATTCACTGGATGAACACACATATTCCCTAAATCTCTGTTTCTCAGGGTAAGGCTGGAGGACCTAGATATCAGAATCACCTGGGGGTGTAAATGCGGATCCCTGGGCCATCTCCCAGATCTGATGACACAGGATATCTGGGAAGCAGCACCCAAGAATTCACGTTTTTAACTAGCTTCCTAGGTGATTCTTAACGTATGATAAAATGTGGTAGTTGCTAAAGCCTAATCCTTTCTCTGTGCCCTTTAAGGTCGAGTTAGGTAACAGAGAAACCACAGCCGTTACCTCAGGGAGCCCTCCTGGGTCTTCCCTTTCCCTGTGATAGAAGCTAACACTCTCTGGCTCAACCCACTCTCTCAACCCTCTCTTTGTTTAATGTTCCTATCAACTGAACTCTTTGACCTAGCAGCTGTAATGCCTACCATTCTCAAGCACCCACTATGTGCCACAGAATTGGTACTAGGCACTTTACATGAGTCTCCCCCTTTAACCCTCACCACTGAAGGTGTAAGCATTAATCCCCCACTTCATAGTTGAGGAAGCTGGAGTTCAGTGAGCTGAAGGAGTTAATGAAGATTACCTAACTTATACATGGGAGAGCTAAGACTTGATCTCAGGACTGTCTAAAAACAGAGCCTGACTATTTCCACCACACAACTCCCTCTAGACCACAGTTGCTTGGAAGGTGAGTGTACTGGTGGTGCTTGTTAGATTTCTCATCCTGATTGAGCCTCTCATCCTGATCATGCAAATCAGAATTTTTAAGGCACAAAGCTCCAAGCTTACATTGTAATCAGGCATCTAGGTCAGGGCCTCTCAAACTTTAATGTGCTTGCAGAGTCCCTACAGGGGGGATGGGGTAGGGTAGGCAGTATTCAAATATAGATTTTGGTTGGTCAGATCTGGAGTGGGACCCAAAATCTAAATCTCTAACGAGCAACCAGTAATGATGATGCTGGTCCGAGGACCACACTTTGAATAGCACTGCCTGTGATTTAGAACTCACTCTCACCAGAATCTTCCTGATGAGCTAGAAACTCCTATGGTGCCCACAGATAGAAAGCAGGCTACAGCTGATAGATTCCAGCACCCTCTTCTTTATGCCTGGAAATACTCTGCAATAGAGTGATTCTGCACTTCTTAGAGGAAAAGGTTATTGTGGCCTGGTGCCCTTATTCCCTGATAGAACTTACTTATTGCTTTGCTATGGAAAATTCTTTCTTTAAAGGAAAGGATAATGAGGCTGCAGGTCCTTCTGCCCTTGTCTCCTCTGCCTTCTAGGTGCTTCACCTTCCTGCCCAGAGCTCCGTATTTCCTTCACATTAGCTCAAGAGCGAGCTGGCAGAGCGGCTTATGTCCACATGGCTAAGCAGCATGTGGCAGCAGGAGGCAGGCCCCCAAGGACATCTGGCTGCCCTTGGGGATGGCACAGTCACAGGTGTGCAGAGGGCAGCCTCATCACAGTGCCCCTCCATCTGACTGGCAGAGGGACATCGGTGTCCCCATGAGGGAGGACCTTGCTGCGTTGGGGGGGGGGGGGGGGGGGTCCCTGCAGACCCCTCTCTGAGCAGAGCTGCTCCCCTGTTTTCAAGGCAGGAAAACAGGACGGATCTGAGCACCTCCCTGCTATGCTTATAGCTGGAGAGCAAATGGGACTTCACAGAGGTACCCACCACAGCTGGCTGCAGGACCACCTGCTGCTAAATTCCAGGTGGTGGGGGAGGGGCCGGCTACCTAGCCTCACTGAGCTTTAGTTTTTAATCTGTAAAGTAAGGATAATAATAAGAGTGCCTGCCTCACTGCAGTCATTATGAGGGTTGAAGCACTTAGCACAGAGCTAGGTGCTAGATGTCTGACTATGTACCAGTACTGGCCATTTACCCACCATTCAGCGATCCTTCTCTGAGGGAGCTTATCATAGGGAAAATGAAAAGGACTTTTATATAGGGTTGGGGGCTTATCCAGGGTCTAAATAAATATGCATTTGTGGTATGTAAGTAATTGCTACCCAGTTTGATCAAGTTGTCTATACAAAGTGTTCTGGGCGCACATTTCTTCTTGCCAGAGGGAGAAATTGACCCTTACTAGGGGAGGTGTCAAAATCACGGAAGAAGTAACATTAGTGCTGAGTATTGATGAGTAATTAGGATTTTTTTTTTTTTTTTTTTGGAGAGGTTTTTGCTATAGGGCACATACATTTGCCAGAAAGAGACAGAAAGTGAGAAATCACCCCCCAGGGGGGGATGGCCATGCTGCAATCCTTCTCCTCCACCCTCCTCTCAAGATCTTGGGCATGCACGCACACACACACTCACCCAGTGTGAGTTTAAGCCACTGCATCCAGGACTCGAACTGTGGTTGACTACGTGGGAGTCCAGTGACATAGCCATTGTTCCAACTGCTGGTCCCAGGAATTTTTTGCGCAGAGAAGGAATAAGTAACTGAATTGACAACAAATGCAAAGACATAAAATCTAAAGAGGGCAATTCATGTTTAGTGTTTGGTGAGAAAGACAGGAGAACTGGAGACCAGCAGATGCTGTAATGGTTATGTCACTGGACTCCCATGTAGTTGACCTCAGTTCAAGTCCCAGATCTAGCAGCTTAAAACTCACACCAGATGTGTGTGTGTGTGTGTGTGTGTGTGTGTGTGCCCCAAGATCCCAAGAAGAGACTGGAGGAGAAGGGATCACAGCATGGCCATCCTCCGGGTAGCGGGGGGGCAACTTCTAACTTCCTGTCTCTCTGGCAAGCACACACACCCTATAACAAAAATCTCTCTCAAAAAAAAAAAAAAAAAAAAAGACAAGAGAATGATGATTAAAATATAAGATGAAGAGGAAGAAGAGATGACCAGAAAAGGTAAATGGGCTTGAAATTCTTCCACTGTTCATCTGAACAGAAAATGTTTATCGTTGATCTATGTCAGATGACATACTGGTGGCTGAAGAGGTCCACGTGTTCTAGCAGAGCAGAGACTAAATGAAAACCAATATGAGCACAGACGGCCGCAGGTCCAGGAAAAAAAAAAAAAGCAAGGGGATGAAAAAAATTAAGCAGGTGAGCAACAGGCCTCAATAGGTTAAGAGACAGGGGAAGACCTCACTAAGGAAGTGGTGCTTCAACTAAGACTGAGCTTTAGAAGGGAGCCTGTCAGGAAACAGCTCCCACTAAGGCAGAAATACACTTGGCTTGCTGAGAAACAGAAAAATGACTGTGGGTGGAAAGGGAGCGTTGAGGTCAGAGAGGAGAGCCCACCAGAGCTGGAGGGTATGTAGACTACCCAGGGAAGCTGGTTTCCTCTTAGACAAGCAGCAAGCCGTCGGAGGGTCCCAGATGAGGTCTGCACTTATGAAAGATCCCTGGGGCTACAGTGTAGGGATTGGATTTCCAGAAAGGAGGATATGAAACAACAGTGTGACCAAGTTACTGT
>NW_006159459.1:313244-347267 GCF_000334495.1 Tupaia belangeri chinensis | reverse complement strand
GAAAGAGTTGACAGTCACATGAGCCAGGGCAGTAGCTGCGGAGGTGACGGGACGTGTTTGGAACATGAAGGACATTATGTACACCACCCAGCGATCTGAACTTTACCCTCTGGAACAAGGGAGCCCTGAGGGACTTAAGGGAGCAGCAGCAATGTCCAATTTGTTTTTGTAGGAAGATGACTTTTTAGATTGGTCAAGAAGGGGTCAAAATCGGATAAAAGGCTGATGTAGTGAGGTAAGGTAAGGATCTGCTGGCAGAGGTGAGCCCACTGTGGTCCATGGGCCAAAGCTGGCCTGCATCCTGTTTTTGCACAACCCATAGGCAAGAATGGTTTTTCATTTCTAAGGGCTTTTTTTAAAAAAAGGAAACAGCAGCAACATATGTGACAGAGACCATATGGACCTCAAAGCCTAAAATATTTACTATCTGGCCCTTTACAGGGAAAGTTTGCCCATCCCTGGTTTGAACCATCTGCAGTCTTACAAAAAAAAAAAAAAAATTATAAAAGAAAAAAGAATGAGGAAGCTCTTCATGTACTTATATGGGATGATCTTCCCTACATGTTGTTCAGTAAAAAAGGCAAAATGCCAAATTATATCCAGGATGCTATATTTAAGTACTTAAAAAAAGGAGAGTAAGTGGCATACATGTATTCATCTGGGCTGATACTGAAAGAACTGATCATGCCAATATCCTCCAGAACAGAGGCCTGGACAATGGGAGTCTAGGGCGCAGGGAGGCTTTGTGGTATGTGTGCTTCTACAGCTTTGGGATTCTAAATCAGGGAACTGATTAAAAACCTATTTAAGGGACCAGCAGTTAGCATGACGGCTATGGTACTGAACTCCGATGTAGCTGACCGTGGTTCAAATCCCGGACCCAGTGGCTTAAACTCACGCTGGGCGCATGTGTGTGCGTGCCCAAGATCCTGAGAGGAGAATGGAGGAAAAGGGATTGCGGCGTGGCCATCCCCCTGGGGGAGTTATTTCTTGCTTTCTGTCTCTCTGTTTCACTCTGTCTTTCTGGTGAGTACATGTGCCCTATAACAAAAACCTCTCCAAAAAAAAAAAAATCCCATTTAAAAACTTGCAGTCACGGGACCAGCAGTTAGCATAATGGCTATGTCGCTGGACTCCCACGTAGTCGACCACGGTTCGAGTCCTGGACCTGGTGGCTTAAACTCACGCCAGGTGTGTGTGGGTGTGTGCCCAAGATCCCAAGCGGAGAACGGAGGAGAAGGGATTGCGGCGTGGCCATTGCCCCTGGGGGGTGATTTCTCACTTTCTATCTCTCTGTCTCTCTCTGTCTGGCAAGCGCACGCGCCCTATAGCGAAAACCTCTCAAAAAAAAAAAAAAACAAACTTGCAGTCACAATAAAAATAATAATGGGTTACATGAATCCAAACAGTATGCTTTTGTTGATAAAGCCAAGACTGGAAACAGACCGGCTGAGTTCACATCTCAGCACTGTGTTTACCAGCTCTGTGTCGTTGGCCACATTACTTACCCTCTCTGTTCTCCATTTTCCTTCCCTGTGAAACAGGGAAACAGTGTCTATCTTGGCATTGTTGTGAGGATCAAATGCTCTTAGGAGAGTTCTTGGTTCATAATAAACACTGCACACGTGCTTGCTGTTAGCAGGACTTTGTTTTTGAAAAATATTTTATTTCCTTCATGAGAGAGGATTGGGGAGAGAGAGTGGCTCCCTGACAAGATCTTACACTGTAATCCTACCCCAGCCTCAGCCAGTCACACACAGGCACATACACGCATGCCCAGCATGAACAGGGACACCTCAGGGTAGGAAGCTGGAACGTTCCCATATGGTGTCAGCATCACAGAGGGTTACTGCCATGCCACCACTGCCAATCTGTAAAAAAAATGTTCTTTATACCTTTTCTTTTTTAGAGAGATTGTTGCTGTAGGGTGCATGTATTCACCGGAGAGACAGAGAGACAGAAAGCAATAAATTACCTCTGGGGGGAAATGGCCACACCACAATCCCCCTTTTTCTCCATTCTCCTCTCAGGATCTTGGGCACACATGCACACACACCTGGTATGAGTTTGAAGCTGCCGGGTCCAGGACTCAAGCTGCAGTCAACAATGTGAAAGTCCAGGAATGTAGCCATGACACCACCTGCTGGTCCCAAAACATGTCCTTAAATAACTATGGGGTCATCGGAAAAGTCATGACTTATTTTTGTATGCTTTTCTATGCAAAACTGCATCATAACTTTTCCAACAACTTAATATTAAATAGCTCAGGTCACAGGCCTTAGATAAGAATTATCTGTGGCATAAATGGCAATGATGATTTGAGCTATTTCCAAGTCAAAATTGAAGGTTTGGTAACAAATTGGACATAAAAATTAGAAAGGCAAGAAGCTGCAGCTGACGCTGAGGTTTCCATGGAAGGACAGGGTGACGGGGTGAACTGAGGCTACAACTCCACAGTCAGGAAAAAGGTGTGAAAGGGGAGAGCCAGGCCACCTGGAGCAGTTTCACAGAAATGATTCAGTGCCATTTTATTCTGGTCATTTTCTTGCTTCCCAAGTTGTATTTTTATCAAGCTACATAGAGAATGAGGTGGGCATTCTGACTGTACTAACGGAAATTATGAACCCCACACATTACACACTCGTCACTGGTGTTCTGAGAGGTTCGCCTACCTCAGGAATTAAGCTACTGTTTTCAAAACCCTACCAATGAGCTAATTTCACATGATACCTTACCTCTGAGAAGTTTATCCAGTACAGACTTTATCCTCGTAATGAAGAGCATTGTTTTAAAAGTCTCACAGGGGAAACAAGCCCCTTTGCAGGAGGGGATTTTGCTTCATTTGTACATTCTGTGAAACCAAGATATAATTCAGCTTTTTAAAGGGCTTAGTGCCAATTATCTCCTCCCCATGACTGTTGACAGAATGGTGTTGATTCCAACACAGAGAAAACTGATCTGAGCTGCCACTGAGAATTTACCAGCCTTCCCCCATTTTCAGTTTTAGAAACCTACTCAGGTTTGAAAGACAATTCAAAGAAGTAGGCTGTCCCACCCAGAGCCAGCATTTGTTTACATTTTCATTTTGCCAGTCTAAATAACAGACAGGTGACTGCAGTTGACCCACATATGCCATGAAGCTCCCTGCCTCTCTGCCTCCTGATCCTCACTGCTGTGACAACTGGAAACCCTTTAATACACACTCACAATCAGTGGGTGGAGCAAGAAGTACCTTGCAAATTTCTTAAGATTCTAAAATCTGCAAAAACTAACTTTAAAATTATGTCCTACATTTTCATGTATCATGAGATGACTTTTTATGCATTGCATCTTTTATTTCATTTCACCTGTAAGATTTCTCTAAATCCTTAGGGAAATCACAATTATCCTTGCTTTGGCTAAGAGTTGTCCAGATGCACCAGTGGGCAAACAGATTTATATAAGAAAATCACATGTAATGGATGGATGGATAGATGGAGAAAGAGAGAATATGTAAATGCAGGGTTTTTCTTATTTTTGCACTTATAATTCAAATATCATCTTACCATGGCAAGCCTTTTTTTCCCCCTCTTAGGAATTCAGTTCTGAGTTATTTCTCTAACAGCAGCCTCTGTTTTCTTATTATTACTCTGGTTCGATTTTGTTCATGTTGTTGTTTGTTTTGCTATAGAGTATGTGCACTTACCTGGGAAAGAGAGAGAGAGAAACTGAGAACTCACCCCACACCCCTAGAGGGGATACCCATGCCACAATCCCTTTCCTCCATTTGCCTCTTGGGATTTGGGGTACACACAAACCCAGCATGATTTTCAAGCCACAGGGTTCAGGACTTGAACAGTACAGTTGACTGTGCGAGATCCAGCCGCCTTACCCCTCACACCACTGGCTGGCTCCTTAGCATTCTTTTTACCTAAAATCAATAGTGTTTTAAAGCTTTGCTCATATAGCTTCATGGTGCTGATAAAATCAGTGAGCGTTATGTAACTAGAAAAAAAGATGAGTTCAGAAAGTGTGATGGAAGGGGCTGTAATTTTAAATTTCTCAAAAAAAAAAGAAAGAATTAAATGCTTAGAAATATCTTCCTACTATTAAATTTAGATCTCCGAAGGTGGTTTTTAAAAAAAAAATCATCATTATCAAGGTCAGCAGTTTGTTATAGATTATTGTTGTTTTTTAAGGTCAAAGCTATGATTCCAGAGCTCCTTTTGAAGACTTCATAATAAATGTTGGTCAAAGAATGTTAGCTCTAGGGACCAGCAATTAGCGTAATGGCTATGTCGCTGGACTCCCATGTAGTCGACCACGGTTCACGTCCCGGACCCGGTGGCTTAAAACTCACTCCGGGCACATGTGCATGTGTGCCCAAGATCCCGAAAGGAGAATGGAGGAGAAGGGATTATGGCGTGGCCAGCCCCCTGGGGGATGATATCTCGCTTTCTGTCTCTCTGTCGCTCTCTGTCTGTCTGGTGAGCGCATACACCCTATAGCAAAAAAACCTCTCCAAAAAAAAAAAAAAATGTTAGCTCTGACAGGGATCCCCAGCATTATCCAAGGAGGTGGTACCTGAGATCTATATGAGGCCTTCCCTCCTGAAGTATTACCTTTAAGCAAACATTTATATTCTTAGCAGTGGTGAGGTTTAATTCAGGGTTTAAGAGCCTCAAGCCCTCCTACTGTTCAAAGAGAAAGTCACTTTTTAAAATGATTTAGGTGTAAACAGCCAAGTCCACCATTTTAGAAGTTTAAAAATAGACAGAAAGTGCATTTGCCCCTAGCAATGAAATCATTCAACATCTTGGAACATCAGTGAAGTAGGTAAGAGGATTCTGGCACCTAAGAAATGGAGGCATTGTGGAAAGTGGGGATGGGACATGTGTATCTGTGTCTGACATTGCCAAGCACACGGACCATGCCAGGAAAGGCCTGAGAGTGAAAGAAATAGAAATATCAAAAGATCGTTCTTCAGACTGGATTTTCAAAAGCCCAAACCATGTTAGAACTGAGACTGTCTTAGAAAAGAAACCCATTTGTGTTGGGAAAAATCCAACATAAATTACAAAACAAGCAAAAATTAAGATGCTTTATCAACTAGGCCCTAGCGTACAGGTTCCATTTCTGCAAAAAAGGAATATTTTTTCTGCCAATTTATACATATACATTTTTAAACAAAAGTTGTGGTCCAGTTTCTGTATCTGATCACCTAGACCAATTCACTGTTTAAGGTGCATTCAAAGGGGGCCCGAAGATGGCATAGCAGTTACGTCACTGGACTTCCACATGCTTCAGTGCGAGTCCCTAACCCGGTGGCTTGAAACTCATGCCAGGCATGTGTGCATACATGCCCAAAATCCCAGGAGGAGAATTAAGGGGAAGGGATTGCAGCATGTCCAGCCTCCCCGGGGTGAGGAGTGATTTCTCACTTTCACTTTCACCGTCTCTGTCTCTCTTTCTGGCAAACACATGTTCCCTAAGGCAGAAATCTCTACAAAATTTAAAAACAAACAAAAAAAAAGATGCACTCAAAGATCTTTCAGCATATTTTAAAAATAAAATAGATCCAGATCAGACTCCCAACTTTCCTCCTAAACTTAAAAATTAACAAAGAATTATATATTCACTAAGAATTTTGTTGTTAATAATACTATTTGTCATTGGGCTTTCTGAAGGAGCTTGAACAATGTCTGTTCATCATTCATGTAAGATACATTAAGGGCTGACTATTAATAAAAAAGAAAAAAATTCCATTACCACCCTTCACCCTGGAAAAAAATACTAACATTAATTTTACTGTTCCTATGAATAATTCTAATTTGACTGATAATGAAATGAAAATTATTTTTGAATTATTTTTAAATTTTTCTAGTTTGCATTTACATTGATAAATCTTTTCTGAGTTGTATCAGCAAGATTTACAAAACCCTTGAAGATGATACAAAAGTCCATTTGTAATAGCAATTTAGAAGGAAATTCATCTTGCTCTTAGTTTGCACCTCAGAGTGCTTTGGACAAAATGCAAAGTAAAAGAAAGCAATTGCATTTCACCAAACTCTCCAAGTGCCATTTCACATTATTATAAAATGGTTTCTTGGCTTATAAAACTTAGGTCCAGACAGCTTCATCACTCATGGCAAAATACTTTGAAACCTTAGTTTCAATTCAGTCGTGTACGAGATTAAGTTGTTTTCAAGTTGCTATCGTTGAGTGAAAACTTCTCATTTTCTGTTTAATGTGCTAAGTTCCTGATGCCAGATTTCTTTCCATATCTATATGTAAAATTAACTATATGCTAGTATGTATGTGGAGTGAATTATTTCCTATCACCAGAAAGGCAAAGATTTATCACTTTCTTAAAAAAAAAATCTGTTTTCTACTTAAATGTTAGCTCTGTTATTCCATGATGTCCTTGCAGAAGGCAAGACAAATGTCCCACAGTGTTTTTGCTTCCAAAAAAAGATGCTTCTTAACTTAACCTCTTTTTTTACTTATTTCATAGATACGTGATAGGTATTAGGAACATGGTAAGAACAGAGTGGAAAAAATGAGAAATGTTGGTTAAAAAAAAATACAAATGCAAAGACATCAAGAAATTAAGAGAACAAAAAAAAAAGAAAAGAAAAGAAAAGAAAAGAAAAGAAAAGAAAAGAAAAGAAAAGAAAAAGGGAACTAGCAGTTAGCATAATGGCTATGTCGCTGGACTCCCACGTAGTCGACTGCGGTTCAAGTCCCGGACCCGGTGGCTTAACACTCACGCCGGGCGCGTGTGCGTGCATGCCCAAGATCCCGAGAGGAGAATGGAGGAGAGGGGATTGTGGCGTGACCATCCCCTGGGGGGTGATTTCTCGCTTTCTGTCTCTATGTCTCTCTCTGTCTGGTGAGCGCACGCGCCCTATAGCGAAAATCTCTCCAAAAAAAAAAAAAAGAAGAAATTAAGAGAACAAAAATAATAGGTTTTTCTAAACTCAATAAAGAATGAGTAAAGGCAATTTAGAAATTGGCTAAGCGACTGTTAGTGTAAGTTATTTATAATTTATTTAAATTATACCACAATAATTTATTTCAAATCCTAAAACATTTATTCAACAAGAGATCATCTAAAGATAGATGTCAATATGGTCAGAGCATTAGTCATACTCAGGCCGCCATCACACACTACTGTAGGCTGGGAGGCTTTAACAACAGGAATGTATTTTTTTCACAGTTCCGGAGGCTAGATGAAGGTTCAAGCAAATTTGAATTTCTGGTAAGGGATCTCTACCTGGCCACTTCCACAGTACGTCTTCACATTGGCTTTTCCTCAGAGCATGAGCACACTGTAGGGGGAGAGACAGACAGATACAGGGAGAGAGAGAGAGAGCAGGAAAGAGAACAGCATGCTGCTCTTTCTCCTTTAAAGACACTAATTCTGGGGGCCAGCAGTTGGCATGATGGCTGTGTCGCTGGACTCCCATATAGTCGGCCACGGTTAGAGTCCCGGACTCAGTGGCTTAAACTCATGCCAGGCACGTGTGTGTGCATGCCCAAGATCCTGAGAGGAGAATGGAGGAGAAAGGATTGGAGCATGACCATCCCCCCTGGGGGTGATTTCTTGCTTTCTTGTCTCTCTGTCTCTCTGTGTCTTTCTGGCGAATGCACGTGCCCTATAGCAAAAAACCTCTCCAAAAAAAAAAAAAGACATTAATTCTGTTGGATCAGAGCCCTACCTTCAAGACCTCATGTAACTTTACTATTCCCTTTGCTGCCCCATCTCCAAATAGAACCCCACTGAGGAGAGTAGGTTTTAACACACAAATTTGGGGATGGGAGGAAGGGGAAGACACTTTGAGTCCATAGCAGTCAGTAAGGCCTCAAATCTCAGAGTTGAGTTAACTGAACTTTCCAAATATGGCTTTCTAGTTTTCCATCATTTGTTCTAACAGTTTTTCTTCTTCCAGATTCTCCTATTTTCATTCCCTTTCAAAGACAAAGGGCAACAGAAGCCTTGTCCTTAGCCTTACAGCCCTTAGGAGAACTATCCCAGAGCTCTAAGTTTGCTTCGGAAGTAGTTCAGAGCACACTTGGTTTTGCAAATCCTGAACTACAGTTTCACGGTCACAAAAGTTCATTTTCCATGTGTCTCTTAGAGACTGTGAGTTCAGATCTTTGGATCTGTAAGAACAAAATGACTCACAACCCAACCATGCATTTCATTTTTGTTTCCCCTAAGATTTTTGCCATAGGGCAATTTTTGCCATAGGAAACATGTACTCACCAGAGAGAAAGGGAAAGTAAGAAATCACCCCTCGAGAGGATGACCACCCCACAGTCCCTTCTCCTCTCAACATTTTAGGCATGCCCTCGCATATGCCCAGTGTGTTTTTCAAGCCACCAGGTCAAGGACTCGAACCATGGAGTCAGCCATGTGAGATCCAATGCCTTAATCACCACACCACCTACCTGCTGGCCCCCAGTAGTGAGTATATTTTTTAATATTTATTACACTTTTCAGTTTATTTCACTGAAGTACAAATGAAATAAATAATCCACAAGTTCACACAAATACAAATTAGACACGTTTACAGATACTCTTCAATTTAAGAATGGACTTACACTCCCAATAAACCATTGTAAATTTAAAATATCATGAAGCTGAAATTGTATTTAATACACCTAACCTACCAAACATTAATAGCTTAGCCTAGTTTATATTAATGTATTTCAGAACATTTACATTAACCTACAGTCGGGAAAATTATCTAGTACAAAACCTACTTTGTAATAAAGTGTCGACTATCTCATGTAATTTATTAAATACTTTATTCAAAGTGAAAAATACAATGTTGTATGGGTACTCAAAGTACAGTTTCTATTGAAACTTTCCCCGCCATCTGCAACGTTGAAAACTTTTAAGGCAACCCAGGTTTACTTTTTTTAACTTCCCAGTTTATCAGTAAAATGAACTATACAACTTTTAGTAGGAAGGAGCCTTGCTGTAAATCCATCTTTAAAAAGAATCCATGTGGTGAGGAATTACAGGTGAGACTGAATTGTAATAAGACCATTTCAGCACTACACTGAGGATAACCAAACACCCTTGCCTAGTATTTTCTTTTTAACCAATTCCAAATGCAATACATTTAAAGCAAATCTTCAGCACAGCTAATTGGCTTTAAGGCCTTTTTAATCTCACTACCAAGCTGGCATCCTAGAATTGATTCCAGAAAATGAACATTAATGAAAAAACTACTGAAATCTGAAAAGTCTGCTACCAATGTGGCATCCTAGATTTGATTCCAGAAAAGAAAGTGAACATTAATGAAAAAACTAGTGAAATCTGAAAAGTCTGTAGTTGGTAACATGTACCAGTGTTAATTTCCTAGTTTTGACAAACATACCAATTTTAACATTAGGGAAAGCTGGGTAAAAAGTACGAAGTAACTCTCAGTTCTTTATCTCCAACTTTTCTATAAATCTAAAATTATCCCACAATACCTTTAACAAAAAAATACAAAAGCTCTCTATTGACCCTCATGAGTCCTAGTGATTTGAATAATTATCATCTAAGCACATTTTTAAAGGGGGAAATAAACTCACCTAAATTAATTTCTCTTTCATTCCAGGATGTACTGAAAAAAAAGTATGAAATCTATCTTTTTCCTTTTTTTTCCTTTAAATTGCCAAAGGGCTTGTGTGCTAAGCAGAGAAAGAGAGCAACTCCCAGTGGGTGTGGTCACACTGCAATTCCTTTTCCTCCATTTCTCCATCCTGCACTAGGCGTATTTTTCAAGCAGCAGCCAGGCTGGAGTCCCATGGATGACCATGCAGGCTCCAGATCCCAATACATTGTGCTTAACCACTGCACTATGGGGCTGGCCCTGAAATTAATTTTAAACTGCAAAGATAACTTTTCTATTTGCTAAGGCAAACATATACAAGCCACTCTTGCCAACTTTACTCAGGTGAAAAATTTTATGAACAGGTACAAAGAATGTATGTGTTTGGATTCATCCGGCAAAACCACATTTTCTTTTTATTATGATTGACGAATTATGATGTAGTTGACAATTCTCAGACTTATCAGACTGATTCTAATCCACCGTCATCTGGCAGAAAATGTGTTGTCAGTAAAGGTTTGTTGAGTCAGAGGAACTGAAAAGGCGTGGAAACAACTTCCCTACAAATACATGGTTAAGGTTGGAAACTAAAGTTGGAGACAGTATCAAATATATACATAAGCTTACATATTTTCACCGTTACTTCCTTCTTCCCTCCCCCATCTCTAAACGGGTATCTAAACTTGGTAAGTTATAGTTAAAAGAGTTTTTGTCCTATGTGAAATACAGAAAAAAAAGAAAGAAAGAAAAGTCAAAAAACTTGCTTTTCAATTTTACTTATGCAAAATAAACAGTCGACTTGTGTTAGTATTTTGGAGTGGAGAAACTCAGTTCATAAAAAGATATACCAATCTATAAATGTGCTTATAAATAACAATGTCTCTCACAAATATATTTTTATGCTTTTACATTTTAATCTGCTTGTAAAAACACTATTAAGACATTAAAATTACTTGATTCCCCATAGTATCATTTGAAGCACTAAAATGACAAATATTGACAAATAATACAACTTAACTTGAACTTAACAGTAGCTTAAGTTTTAATGTCTGGACATACCAAGTAGTTGTTGCAGATTATACCAAATACCAAACTTCTGCTTACAGTGACTGCTCAAAGTATCACTATACAAATCAATTCCTGTAAGTCACCTGAAAAAAAAAAAAATTATTCAATAGGTGAACAGGTCAAACAATAGCAGCAATGATCCAAAGGTAAAATTTACAACTGTCTAAAAACTACTCAGGGCTGGGACCAGCAGGTAGAGTAATGGCTATGTCACTGGACTCCCACGTAGTCAACCGCGGTTCAAGTCCCGGACCCAGTGTCTTGAAACTCACGCCGGGCATGTGTGATTGTGTGTCCAAGATCCCAAGAGGAGAATGGAGGAGAAGGGATTGCGGCGTGGCCATCCCCCCTGGGGGGTGATTTCTCGCTTTCTGTCTCTCTGTCTCTGTCTGTCTGGCGAGCGCACACACCCTATAGCAAAAACCTCTCCCCAAAAAAAGAATACTAAAAAGTAAAGACACTACCTCTGTAGCTGATTCTATCTACGGCCAATAGGCTGTGCTTGAAAATTTTGTAGGGTTCAGCAAAGGAGTTTTCAGCACTGATATGAGCTGGTGTTTTCCATCCTCCCATTTCAAGCATGATGCTCCATATCTGTAGCCAGTTGTCATTAGGAAGACTGTTAATATGTAGACCACACTAACTGGACAATTGACCTGGGTCACGCTGGAGAGGAGAGCCCCTTACTACCCCCAAGCCCAATATTTATGGGTGGGAGTTTATTGGCATTTCCTTTGTAGTAAAGCACTGCATGGCTTAAGCTGACAAAATGGAGAGCATGCTATGAAGCATTTCTCAAGGGGCACCTTTTACCAGCCAAATAGGTATTGATTTCAGAGCCTTTCCCTGTTTTAAAGTGTGACTGTGCATTTTTGGGAAACTTTACCTTTGAGAATTCCAACCCTACTATTGTTTTTAGCTCTGCAGAAAACACCGAATCAAGGTGTCACAATATTATGAGTCTTACCATCTGCTTAGAAGCTTTGTTTCCGATTTTTAAAAAAAGTCTACTTAAAACCTGCCTACAAGAATAAAATGGTATTTTTCTCCTTAGGGCTGTGGAATTTTTCCCTTTCATCTTATTTACAAAGCCCTTCTATTTATTCATGTTACCCAAGAGAAAAAGAAATTAGATTAATTGGATCACTATAGTCAATGAATTCTCAATAAATATTAGATAAATGGACAGATGGAGGAACAAAATTACTGCAATCACTGTGTTCATATCAAATAATTTAATTATAACTTTTCTTATTGAAAATGTCATTTTTAACTCATCAAGCTTCTTTCTCATAGATGACTTTGAAGAAACTATTTTCCTAAATGTTTAAAAAAATAATAATGGCCAACATTTTCCAGTGCTTGAATGTTTACTATGTGCCAAACACTGTTCTAAGTGTTTTTCATGGATTATCTCAGTTAATTTGATAACAACAACAACATTGTAAAAGAATATCCTGGAACAGAATTTGTATTTAACCCATTCTCACTTCTGACTACCTGCTTAAAGAAAAATCAAATGAAAAGTGGGTCTTTGTCTATAGGTCCCTTCTCTATCTTCCCTTCCTTAGGCACTTTAGAGATTTCTCCTCTCCCTAGGAGCCTCCCACACACCGACTGGATAGGCACACACACCTTTTCACCAGTTCCCAAGGAAACCTAATTGGAAAAATGAAACAGGCCACCTTTGTCAAAAAGAATATTTTTAATGCTTCAGTAATGAAAAAGGAGAAAGGTGGGAGAATAAATGCACTATCTCTTATTTAAAGATGACGCCGTTTTCTTGTGCACATTCTTCCCATGGGCCCTCTTGGCCTTCGAACACTAAATGCTGGAGTCTGAAAATAATTCATCTCCTGTTTCGGTTCTTGCTAAAGTTAGCCCCAGGAAAGTTTATTCTCATAAAGGGCTTAATCCATCTTCTGCAATGTCCCCCAGATATCCCCCTTTAGAAGTAACCAGTACAGGATTATCTACAGTTAAGGGAATCAGGGGTGACATCAAGCAATGACAGGCCCATAAAATTTCAAATCCTCACCTTGGCCATGAGTGTGCTTGCTTGCCACCTCCGCTGACATCAAACCTGGACTAAATGTCTGCACTGTTCTCTTGTGCAGAGATGCTAGTGAACATCTTTTTAACCTGTATTTGAGGTCCTGTACTCGTGAATACTTATGAGCCCTTGCATTTCATTTTTAAATGTGCAACTAGCACCTTGGAGAGAGCCCTCAAGGAGCTAGAGCTGGAGGAGGCGTCACAGTGGCTCCTCCCACCCACGCTTCAGATCTTCTGTGGATGTTATATGACTCTGAGAAAGGGGAAAGAATGCAACATTTAGATATTTTCATCTGCCTTTTAATGAAATGTGAGCTATCCACATCACCAGAAATTAGTTTGGAGTTCAAGAAAATAAAGAAAAATAATGCCAGTTAAGTGCTTAGGTCTGGCTATAGCTAGCTTTAAAAAAAAAAAAAAAAAAAAGGTGAAATTTATTACAAAAAGAAGCTCAGAATTCTGGCATAATAGGATAATAAAGCATTCATATCTATTTTGTAGAACTGAGAAAACGAGGCAGTGTGCATTCGGGAAGTTCCTTGAACTGAGAGGTAGGGGATCACTCAGGCCTGGCACTGTGACCTTCCTTCAGTAGCTCATCTTATTTCCTGGTCCTCATCCACTGAATGAGGGGAGTGGTCTCAACAAGCAAACTTCCAACCCTGAAATTCTGGGGCACCTTCTCTTGGCATCTGAAGCTCCTATCCTCAATGATTGCAGAGGTCTATGAACCTTGTCTTTCATGATCTATTATCTATCATGTGTCTACACCATGAGTTGAAAGACAAGCTCTTATACAGAAAGATAGTTGTACATTAAGGCATTCCGGGGGACAAAAAAGCTCTACTTCATGATGACATGATTTTTTAAAATCTGCTGGCAACTAGAAGGCAGTGAGGTATGTCAGTGTTTTAGGGCCAATAAATTATATTTTAAAACAGATATTTAAGTGCTGGCACCTTATTTTTATCCAGCATCATGCCAAATGAAAGGGACTCACCATGAGAAGAGGTGGCACTCCTAAATTCAGAAGTGAATTGGGACAGAGAATCAAGAAAATTCCACCTTAATCAGACTTCAGCTGAGCTGAGATCTAGGCAGATCCAGGTGATACTCTGAGATTGTTCCTTGTGAACTGGAGTCAATGAAACTAAACTCGAAGGTGGCCTATTTTCAGATGTCTCCAGATATTCATTTTAATTCTCTGATAGCAGAAATTGCATTAAGCTGGCTCACCTTCACAATGGAACCTTGCACAGTGCCCTTCACAGACAAAAATGAGAAATTGGGTTGCTTCCAAGACATATCTTTCTGGCTTCAGAGGCAACCTCTGGACTGGAGAATGCAGCTTGGGCCCTTCCCTTGGAGAGCTGATACTTTTTCTACGGCAAACCATCCAAACCAGATACAAGTGAAAGAGTATAAGGTGTACAAGAAAAGAGGCTCAACAAATTCTCATGACACTAGACTACAATGGGCAGGCTGCTGCTACACCTCCCTCTCGTTAGATAAATAAAAATATTAGGGACCCACAAAGGGCGTAATGATTACATCACTGGACTCCCACATGGCTGACCATGGTGCAAGTCCCTGACCTGGAGGCTTGAAGCTCATACCAGGCATGTGTGCACGCATGCCCAAAATCCCAAGAGGAGACTGGAGGAGAAAGGACTGTGGCATGGCCATCCTCCCCTGGGGAGGTGATTTCTTACTTTCTGTCTCTCTCTCTCTCTCTCTCTCTCTCTAGTGAGTGCACACACCCTATAGCAAAAATCTGTATTAAAAAAAGAAAAATTAGGGGCTGGCAAGTGGCATGGTGATTAAAGCATTGGACTCCCACATGACCGACTATTGTTCAAGTCCTAAACTGGCAGCTTGCTTTCTGACTTTCCCTCTCTCTCTTTTTTCCTCCCTCTCTTTCTCTGTGTGTGTGTGTGTATGTTTTTCTCTGGTCAAATTAAAAAGTAATTAAATCAAAACAAGTTGTTTGCTCCAGCAACCTCCTAGCAGATGCTAAGTGACCCTAGAACTCTCCTCTTCTGTCCTTTGTAGGTATTCGGATGGCCAAATCTCCAGTTTTTAACCTCCAGTATTGATAAATGAATTCTAAAAGCTGGCTATCAATTTGTCATCAGTTGCCACTTAGAAAAACATTCTCTCTCTCTCTCCACTCTCTTTCTTAAATCTGATAAAACTACATCAAAATTTTTATTGGATCATTACAAAATTTTAGATCTTAATTAGGTCTGCCCCAGCTCAAGGCTGCTTATGAAAATACATCTAATGGAGTGAGGTAGTGATGAAGCAATAGCACAACACTCCACAAGGCTCACCCACTGTAAATGTGCCAAGTTTGCACATGCCCATGATCAGGGGCTAACTGAGGCTGGGGTGGCTCTCAGTGCCAGGGCCCTGTTGGAGAGCGCTCTCTCTCTCTCTCTCTCTCTCTCTCTCTTTCTCACTCTCTCTCTCTCTCTTTCTCACTCTCTCTCTCTCTCTTTGTCACACACATTCACTCATGGAATAAGGAAATAAATAAACTTTAAAAAATAGATCTGGGGACCAGCAGATGGCATAATGGTTACATCACTGGATTCCCATGGTTCGAGTCCCAGACCTGATGGCTTAAAACCTATACTGATTGTGTGTGCATGTGTGGCCAAGATCCTGAAAGGAGAATGGAGGAGAAGGAATTGTGGCATGACTATCCCTTCGGGGGGGTGTGGGGGTAGGAGGGCGTGATTTCTCACTTTCTGTCTCTGTCTCTTTAGCAAATACACATACCCTATAGCAAAAATCTCTGTAAAAAAAAAACTGATGAAAAGAGATAAAAATTAATAGATTTGAGAAAATGCAGCAAAAAATGAGAAGGAAAGAAAAATAGTAAAACTGGAGTAAGGTAAGCGCAGATTCCAATCCTAGGAATCCTCAATGGGGGTCACAAATTTGGTTTGAAACTCCCCAGAGGACAAAACAAGGAAAGAACGGTGTCAGTTAAATGATTCACAGTGTTTCTAAGATTTTTTTTTAAAGTTTCTCCGAAGTATGACTTTTCCTGGAGCTGAGGTGTGAGAGATACACATTTCTCCCTTGAGTGGTCATAAAGAGAACACTGGATCAGTTAAGAAAAGGCTCCACTGTAAGCAGCCAAAAACCCAAAATAGCAGTGGCCTGAATAAGATATTAGAATTTTATGTTTCCCTCAAAGCAATGTCAACAGTCCAGGGCTAGAAGGGCTCTTGATGGGGTCAGGAACTTACGTCCTTGTATGTTGCTCCTCCACCACATTGTCCAAGATGATTATTTGTGCTCTAGCCAGAAATCCAGCCAGTGAGGAGAAAAGAGGACAGAAGTATGCACCCCCACCCTTTAAAGATATAGCCAGGAAATTGCAGAGGATGTTTCCAGTACATTCTGTTGACAACTTAATCACATGGCTATACGTTGCCATGAAAAGACTGAAAAAGTCTTTATTCCAGTCCAGGGTAAAAGTGGGCTATTTCCTAACACAGAAGGGCAGTATGTTCATTTGCTAAGGCTGAGGTAATAAAATGCCTTGGACTGGGAGATTTGAACAACAGAAATTATTTTCTCACAGTTTGGGAGGGTAAAAGTCTGACCAAAGTATGAGCAGTGTGAGTCTCCTCTGAGGCCTTTCTTCTTGGCTTGCAGATGGCCCCTTCTTGCCGTGTCCCTTTTTTCATGTGCCTTCCCTCTGTGACATGTTCCTGGTATCTCTCTGAGTGTTCTAGTCTCTTCTTTTTATAAGGACGCTGGTCAGATTGGGTTATGACCCACCCTAATGGCCTCACTTTAATTTTATTACCTCGTTTTCTTTTCCTTCTTAGAGAGAGATTTTTACATGTGTGTGTTCACCAGAGAGATAGAGACAGAAAATGAGAAATCACCCCCTGGGAGGTGGCCATGCCTCAATTCCTGCTCTTCTATCCTCCCTTCAGGATTTTGGGCATGCACGCACACATGCCCAGTATAAGTTTTAAGCCACCAGGTCCAGGACTCAAACCATGGTCAGCCATGTGGAAGTCCAGTGACATAACCTTTACACTATCTAGTCCCTAATTTCATTACCTCTTTACAGGCCTTATTTCTAATGTAGTCATATTCTGAGGTATTGAGGGTTAGAGTTTCAAAATATAAATTAGTCCATAACAAGCAGAATGGATATTGGATGACAACTGGAAGTCTCTTGCTCATGTCCTGCATCATCCTTGTGACAGAATAAATAATAAGTTATTGGAGTCATCTGTTCCTTCTCCCCTTTAAAACCTAGGACTCTTGTCTCCACTTAGTACATACTGACCGTCCATGCTCTATGATGGAAACTGAAGGATTGGAGGATATAGAAGCATGGAAAACGGTTATGAATACTGGACACAGTGTTGGAAAAGGGTGGGAGAAGGTGGAGACTGAGAGGAAAGGAATCATGGGGAAAATAGGGAAGACATTTCGGGGACCCAGAAATGATGATTATCTGTTGATGGTATCTTCAAATGGACAGGGGTGAAGTGTACTCATGTTGGGTAAATTCACCTTACAAGTTGTAGTGATGTATAGTAATTGAATGTATAAAATAAATTAAAATTTAAAAATAAAAATAAAAATAAATAATATCCAGGACTCCTTGAAGAAAAGAGTCCTAGAATTTACCGCACTGATTTGCACCTAAGGTGCTCAGTGAACGCTTGCAGATGATGGTGGTGACTACCCAGAAATTGTAGCCTGAGCAAAAACTGGAAACTCAGGATTTCTGATTCTCCTCCTACTCTTCCTACCATGCTGCACCAACTCCTTTAAGGTCTGACAACCAGCACACCGCCCACCATGTGGGAACTTTGAGTCATGAGTTTTCATCAAAGATTTTTCACATCAGAGAGTACAAGGCTCTAAAGTAATAATTTCTCGCCCTGGTGTTGCACAATTCTAGGGCTTCCATGGAGACCCCAACAGATATCAAACTACTTTAAAAACATATATCAAAAGTCATTTCTGGATCATTCCATGGTATTTTGTTTTCTATAGACTACAGAAGTTTTAGAAGAGAAGAGTGGGTTGTCACAAGGTCAAAGCCAGCGTGCTACTACTCCAGAAAAAGTTGGGAAGTCATTGCCCTAACCTCAGTGGCATCTCTCACATTAGATGAGACTAATGAATATGCTAGCATCTCCAACTTGAGAGAAGGCAAATCAGGCCTCAAACTTGGAACGGCATGTTTTTCTTCTGCTTTTCTAGCCAGCTTGCAAGCTGTCACCCATTGAACCAGAATGATTTCATTTGGCAAGAAGACAAAGAGAATTTCACCCGAAGTATGCTGACAGTTTTGCTCCTGGGGCACCTCTCGAATCCACCCCAGGATTCTGGGCTCCTGTGCTTCCTTAGACCTGGACTTCACCCTCCACCCCTCCCAGAGGTTGTGAAGGCCAAGGCCTGAGAAACAGTCTTTGCTCCTAGCTCATTTCTGCCCTAGCAACAGCCACCTCGCATGCAGCTTTTGGAAGCCGTACAATATAGCTAATTGTTTGCATTGGACAGTAGTGTGTTTAGAGCTTATGCATCTAAACAGACAATTATTTTCTGCTATTTGCTAGTGGCACTGCCTGCCTGGTGACTTTGGCAGATGGATAAAGGAGCTAATCCGTAGGTTATAAGCAAAAGGGTTATTGATGAAATGTCACCATCTGTTGGTGTCATTAAAATGATATGAGTCATAAAGACTTGCTTTTGCTTTTTTTCTCCGAAAAAAGGTTAGTGTAGAGTTTAGAGAGGAACTGCTAGATTGTGGGAGGCAGTGGGGGACAAAGCCATGCTGAAGGGTCAGCCCTGAAAAGAGGAGGGGCCTCGATGAACTCATCAGATCAGGGTCTTCAGGGAAGTTGATCCTCTGCTTGAATAAAACCGCTTATCTCGTATGAGACAGAGTACTTATTAGGAATGATGCAATACCTGCATTCTCTCATGTCCATTTCTGGGGCATCTATCGGGAAGGGAGGGGAAAGTCCTAATTTGGCTAAACACAAATTATGGAAGGGAACAAAGTGCACCTGTCTCCTAAATCCTCCTTGGCCCTATGTCACAGAGATTATTCGTGTAGCCAGCTGACACCTGGGGAAACTGGAGAACCTGATAGGGAATGATATTCTCTCCATCTGCTGCATCCCTCAGAGGAGACAAGGCAGATTCCGAGGAAAGACTAGAGCCAGCACAGCAAACCTTCTATCAGGGATGAGGACCCCAGGATAGATTAAGAAGGCAGCGGATGGGGTAGCACGTGAGTTGCATAGCAAAGCAGGGGGGAGTATGAGGAGTGCTCTTAACAAGGACCTGGGTGGCCAAAATAAGGCGCACCAACATCCCAACTTTATTCCTTAACCCCTTGATTTCTTCATATTTGCTATTCATAAACTCTTCCCCACTGCCAAGGACATAGAGCACAAAAACTTAATTTTACTAACCTTTTTTTGTATGGCTTCTGATCCTTTTTAATATCATTATTACTATTAATTTTAACTGCTGCAGACAGTCAAGGTGTGCATGACTGTGGAAACCAGTACAAATCTTTATAGGAATACCTAGTGTTTGCTAAATAAAGAAACCCAACAGTGCTCCCGAGCCTCAGGCCTCACACACCTGCTCTCTGGTTGGGTCTTTAACCCCTAGACCGGCTAGCCCCAGCCTGTCCAGCCTGCCACCTCCTTAGGGACCTCAGCACTGGAGGGAATCAGTGCTACTGCTTGAGAAGTGTGCGATGCTGGAAGCCAGAGCCACAGGGGGCAGAAGCTTTCTGAAGGCTGTGCAGGTTATTTATATGGTCTCCAAAGGAAGCATGGGTGGAAAAGTTCCTGTTGGTATATTTAGATCTGATGCTTGGTCTTGCTGCCACGCTTTCATTTTTAAACAAGCAGGAAAGGGAGTGATTGATGGTGTCTGCAGTGCTGTTTTGGAAGCACTCAGGCCCATCTGACAGGCTAATGGTCATCCTGCCAGGCCAGATCTACCTTCTGTCTCTTCTAGCTCTGGGCCTTCAGAAGCTGCTGATTTCAGTAACTGATGAATAAAACACTGGCCACTTGCTGCCAAGTTGGAAACTGAGGTTTCCCTGTGACACTGAGGTTCTGTTCAGGGTCATTGCTTTGTTGGGCTTCTGCCTTCTGTTTTTCTGAGGGTTGAGGCAAGTTCGCATAATAAACCTTTGGCAGCAAGTAAAAGGGTTTAGAATTCAACAGGTAATTAGCAAGTTAAAAACTCACCACTATACAAAAATAGAGATTAACCATTCCAGGGTCAGCAGGCAGGTATGAAACTCTATTGTTATGACCTGTTTCTGTGGTATTTTCATTTGCCTGCTCAAAATCAGTGCTCTAACCAAAACAGGGAAGGAAGGAAGGAAGGAAGGAAGGAAGGAAGGAAGGAAGGAAGGAAGGAAATCTGATGCTTGGTCTTGCTGCCACGCTTTCATTTTTAAACAAGCAGGAAAGGGAGTGATTGATGGTGTCTGCAGTGCTGTTTTGGAAGCACTCAGGCCCATCTGACAGGCTAATGGTCATCCTGCCAGGCCAGATCTACCTTCTGTCTCTTCTAGCTCTGGGCCTTCAGAAGCTGCTGATTTCAGTAACTGATGAATAAAACACTGGCCACTTGCTGCCAAGTTGGAAACTGAGGTTTCCCTGTGACACTGAGGTTCTGTTCAGGGTCATTGCTTTGTTGGGCTTCTGCCTTCTGTTTTTCTGAGGGTTGAGGCAAGTTCGCATAATAAACCTTTGGCAGCAAGTAAAAGGGTTTAGAATTCAACAGGTAATTAGCAAGTTAAAAACTCACCACTATACAAAAATAGAGATTAACCATTCCAGGGTCAGCAGGCAGGTATGAAACTCTATTGTTATGACCTGTTTCTGTGGTATTTTCATTTGCCTGCTCAAAATCAGTGCTCTAACCAAAACAGGGAAGGAAGGAAGGAAGGAAGGAAGGAAGGAAGGAAGGAAGGAAGGAAGGAAGGAAGGAAGGAAAAAGGGAAGGAAGGAAGGAGAGGGAGGAAGAGAGGAGAGGGAGTAAGGGAGGGGAGGGAGGAAGAGAGGGGGGGGAAAGAAAACAGAGAAAGGAGGGAGGCAAGGAGGAAAGAAAGAAGTTTAATTTTTATCAGTGTTCTCCTTCCCAAGGTCTCTGAATCCTGCTTTGTCCTCAGGAAGAGAAAAGAGGGGGAAATGGTTGTCAGACCTCTTGCTCTGCACATACGATTTCTCATAAAAAGTTCATGAATGGTAACCATAGCCTAGTCCAGTTGAATAAACCACTGGATGAAAGAGAAGCTGAAGACGATTCAAGGAGAGAAAAGAAAATTTCTCAAGGCTGGGCAACTTACTCTTTGTTCCTGGGACTCCCACTGTGGCAGGTGGGGTTCTCTTTCAAACCTAAAAAATAGGTATATGAAGCTTCAGGGCAACTCAGGAAAACTCCCAATGAGGTCTGGAGCTTCCCTCCCTTGCTTTATGGTCTTGCTATTGTGACCTGCATACATTCTTCTCTTTTTTGTTCGTTTATATTTTGCCTTTCTCTTTCCACAACAGAACACAGAGGCGGCTGACGATGAGGAGGACCAGCCTCTCAGCCTGGCCTGGCCTTCTGAACCCCGCAAGCAGGTCACGTACCTGATTGTTTTCCCCATAGTGTTTCCTCTCTGGATTACCTTACCTGACGTTCGCAAACCTGTGAGTAAAGCATTTCTGCAGTTGGTTCCTTATAAAAAGCATGATTCATAACAATGTGCAAATTCTGCTTCTGTATGTGTTAAGAGAAAAATGAGAGATGAATGTAGACAGATGTGTATTCTTATATGTACCTGAAATTCTCTGGGCAGACCACAATCATAGTGATAATCCAGGTTATTAAATCTGTGCAACAAATCACCCCCAAAATTTAGCGGTGTGAAACAGCCATCATTTTATCCTGGATTAGATCCTATGGATCAGGAATTTGAATAGAACATGTTGACAATGGCTTTTCTCTGCCCTGCAATGTCTAGGGCCTCAGCCTGGAAGACTGGAACGGCTTAGGATGACTCTTGACTAGGGGCTAGAATCTTGCTGGTGTTTCTGGAACCTGGGCAGAGATGAGTCAAAGGCTAGACTCAACTGGGATTGTCTACCAGAGTGCCTAAACATGGATTCTTCATGTGAATGGGACTTCTTCATGTTAGCCTCAAGATAGATGTCTTACATGAGAGATCAGGGCTCCAAGAAGGGGTGTTCTGTTGGCTAAGGCAAAGCCATGTGAGACTAGAAATTATAGTACCATATCATTACTTTTACTGTATGGTACTGATTAGAGCATGTATAAACCTATCTTGATTGAAAAGGAGGAAACAAAAATTTCATGTAGAACACCTCAGTGGCATGTAGCATATGATTCTCTTGATGGGGCAAGTGTCAGCAAATTTAGTCATGTTTTCAAACCACCATGATGATTATCTTTGATAAGGACATTAGAAGGTCCTTAAAACAATGGAGGCAGGAGGGCCACTCATATTTCATGAATACTCTTATGGCTGTAGATCTGGATTGTTTGTTTAATTCAAAAAATATTTTTTAAAATGCATTTGTGTAGTATAAATATCTACATGTCTAATGTTCCCCCTTCTGTACTATTATCATTGTTCTAGTCAATATTATGACCTGCTATCATTAGGTATTGGGTGCTATCAACACAATTTCATCCAATGATCAAGAAATTCAAGTGTAGTTTCAAATAAGAGACCATCTACTCCCAGATGGGAAATATTGTCAAATATGTATGCCCCAGAACAGACAATCTGGGTATAGATCCAAACAAGAGAACATCTGCTCCCAGCATTGTCAATAGGAGGTTGTGGGACCTCTGCCCTATGGGTGAAAGAACTAGTGAGCTCTGCTTTTTATTATGGCACTATACACTCTCGGTTATCAGCACGAGTGTGTCCCAGCCATGAATCAGATTCTGCACTAGGTATTTTTAGTAAATTATGCTGTGGCATCTAACACAACATCTAGAGTAAGAATGTGGAGAGTTGGCATATGTAGAAAGAAACAGGCACAAAATTTATTCCTGATCATTTCCTAGAGGAAGGAGTTGAGATTCAGATGTGTGTGTGTGTGTGTGTGTGTGTGTGTGTGTGTATGTGACCACACAGCTTGAGCTTCTCCTCATATTTTATGAGGCCAGAAGGTGGAAATTTGAAAAAAAAAATTTCTAAAACTATTTGTAGAAGAATATTGCAGTAACACAGATGGAGAAAAATCACCCATCCTCATTCATATGTGTAAACTAAAAAAAGACCTCATGAAAGTAGAGAGTAGAAAAGTAATTACTAATAGCTGGAAAGGGTAGGGAGCAGGAGGGATAAAGAGGTGTTGGTTTATGGATACAAAATTACAATTAGATAAAGGAATATGTTCTAGTGTTCTATAGCATAGTAGCATAAATAAAGTTATAATTGATCATATATTTCAAAATAACTAAAAGAGAGGATTCATAATGTTCCCAACACAAGGTAATAATAAATATTTGGGATGATGAATATGCCAATTGCCCTGATTTGATCATTACACATTGTATTCATGTACTAAAAAATCACAAAATACCCCATAAATATGTACAGTTATAATCTGTCCATTACAAATAAAAAGCAAAAGAATACTGCTCTAAGGGAACGTTGCTGGTAATTTGTGAGCAGAGATTTCAATGCCAGTCATATTAACTCAGACACCACACTTTCAACTTTAACAAGATTGTTTTGGGGAATATTGTCAAATTTGTATGCCCCAGAACCATGCACAGAGAAGATGCTCAGTAATACTTGTTCGTAAGGATATAAAAGCCAACATGTGCAGCCACTAAAGTTCAGCATACTTTGCAAACATCTTCAAGAGTCCTTAATGATCCTACTTTCCTCATTTAAAAAAGACAAAAGGGGGCTGGCACATGGCATGGTGGTTAAAGGCACTGAACTCCCACATAGCTAACTGTGATTCGAGTTCCAGACGTAGTGGCTTACTTTCTCACTTTCCCTCAATCCTCTGTCTTTCTCTGGTCAAACTAAAATAATTATAATAATAATAATATGGGGCCAGCAGGTGGCATGGTGATTAAGGTGCTGGACACTCACATATGGCCAACCACAGTTCGAGTCCCGGACTTGGTGGCTTGCTTTTTCACTTTCTCTCTCCCTCTCTGTCTGTCCCTCTCTGGTCAAACTAAAGTAAATGAATTAATAAGTAAAATTAAATAGTTTTTCATAATAAAAATAATAAACTAATTAAATTGAATAAAAGAATTCTTTTTAGAAAAACATTTCTATCTTGCTATCTTGGCCTATAAATAATCCAACCTTCCAGAGAATCATGTCTCATCAAGAAAACACCACAAAAAAAATGCCCTGGTGTGGGACCAGCCAGTGGCATGGTGGTTAAAGCATTGAACATTCTCTCATGGCTGACCATGGTTCAAGCCCTGGACCTGGTGGCTTGCTTTCTCAATTTCCCTCTTTCTCGCTCTCTCTGTGTATCTCTCTGACAAAATTAAGATAAAATGAATGAATGAATAAAATAAATAAATAATTATTCTTTTAAAAATGCCCTGGTGTAAGGACTCTCAATATCAGAGGTTTCCTGGAGAAAAAAATGCTTGTAATAGGTGTCACTCACTTAAAGTATATTTAGGTTTCTTCATTCAAGATACAGTTACAGAGCATCTGCTCTATTCAAAGGCCTGGCTTCCTGAAAATCTTCAGCCAAATAACTGGGTATATTTGATATCTTTTTTTCCACATTGACATTTCTTTTTTTCTTTTTCTTTTTTTTTTTTTTTTTTTTTTTTTTGGTGTTTTTTTCTGCACTCACCAGACAGACAGAGAGAGACATAGAGACAGAAAGCGAGAAATCATGCCCCAGGGGGGATGGTCATGCCGCAATCCCTTCTCCTCCATTCTCCTCTCGGGATCTGGGACACACACGCACATGCACCTGGCATGAGTTTTAACTCACCAGGTCCGGGACGTGAACCGCAGTTGACTACATGGGAGTTCAGTGACATAGCCATTACGCTAACTGCTGGTTCCCCACATTGACATTTCTGAAATTCTTTCTCTCTCTCTCTCTCTCTCTCTCTCTCTCTCTCTCTCCCCTCCCCTCTCATGCCTTGGCTCTGCTGTTTAGACCAATCCTTTTGTTTGGCTCCAGGAAGGGAAATAAGGAAACATTTATGGTTTTCTCAATCCCAGCAAAAAGTCAGTTGTGGTGTGGCCCAGAGTAAAGGGAACTGACTGACAAATCAGAGGGTGTCAGCACACTACCAGTGAGGTAATCAGAAAGCAGCACAGAGATTTAGGCAATGCTGTAACTCAAGGTCCTGGGCTCCCAGGGTTCTGTAGGTTCCTTCTTAGAAAGAGGTCTTGCAAAGTGTTCATTCTCTCAATAATCTGAGCTGGAAGGTCAAGGATGCCAGTGGGAAAGATCAACGACTCACAACCAGGAATTCCCAGAAAACAACAGAATCAACCAAGGCAGTAGTTACCTGGATCACACCTTCTTTGACTAATGCTACAATCCTGAGGGATGCAAAGAAAGAAAATGGGTGCCAAACGTGATGCTCTCCTCTTCAATTCCATTGACTCATTGTTCACCATGCAATCAGCCCTTGATAGCCAGACCCTGCAGCCTAGGCCAGGGTAGCCAATAGGGCTTTCTCTTGTTGCTCTCCCAAGTGCCAGTCCTGGGATGGACTGAGATTTTTATTATCACTTTCTGAGTGTACTGTGTGCTGTTCTGAGTAGAAATGAGACTCTTATGTGAAACATCTGGTTGTTTTTAAACTTCCTCAGCAAATATTTACTGAGCATCTATGATACGTGAAGTACTATGTTTGGGCCCTTAAAAAGATTTAAAGACATAGAATTCATCATTTCAATCTTTAAGGAGCTCTCAGTAGAGGAAACAAAGCCTGCACAGATGTAACTTCAGAGCAAAGTTGCACAGCTACATTGGTGAAAGAAGCTGAACTTAAATCTCAACTACTTGACTCCAGAGCATTTTCATTCTCTCACAGTAACTGAGTAATTTTCCCCCACAATTTGTGAGAGGCAAAGCCTTGGAAAAGGCACTTCCCAATTCTGGATGCCAGTTTTCCTCCTCCGTGAATAAAGAATCAGGAAATCTCTATATTTTCTGCCAGCCATGACATTCAGTGATTAAGGAGAACACAAATAAAAAGATAGCCATCAATAAAATATTGCAAATATAAGGTGACCCTACATTTCAGTTTGCTTGGTGCCAGGACCCACTCAGCAGAATGCATTTTTCTGACGGGGGCGGGGGGCTGTGGATTATGAATAATCATGAAAATAAACACACAAAGACATACAAGTATAGAAAACCAGAGATCGGGTGGACCCAACTTCTCTGATGGAGAAAGCTGTGACCCCAAACCAACCTCAGGTATATTCTTTTAAAGGGCAAAAATTGAGGGAAGAGGAAACAGAATGCAAAGTCAGTTATTTTTGGATATTAATCATCTGAAGATGCGAAAATGCCTGGCACCATGTACTTTCTCTGATCTTTGGGGGAGAAATCTGATAAACACATGTGATTTCCTTTAGCCTGATACTGCTCTGTAGTTTCATAACAACAGGTAGCTACCATATTCACATGCAAATTGCTTTCATGCTATACAAACGAAGCTCACTGAACCATGTTCTGCATGAGTGTAAAGGTCACCATGTTTGCTCAGATTGGGCCACTCCCTGCAGTCTGCAATAGTCTCAGTTTACTCTGAAAGCATACTGGCTTGGAAGATAAGTCATTTGGGCATTCTTTGCATATATGATATGCCAAATGAAAAAAACCATCACAGTTGATACAGAAGCCAATATAATCCTTGATCATACTTAGTACAGAAGAGTTTCATTAGTTTTGATCTTGTGTTAGTTATCTTGTGCTGTGTAACAAACTACCCCAACTTTAGTGTCTGAAAACAACACGTTTTGTTTGTTTTTTCACATTATTCTGTGAATTGGAAATTGGCCTGAGTCAGCTAGATAGCTCTTCTTCTGGTCTGGAGGCTTTCTTATATGGCCAAAGGCTGGTTGGCATTGAGGTATCTCAGCTGGAATAGCTTATCTCTGTTTCACATGACCTCTTATCCATGAACATACTATTCTGAATTTATTCACACAACAGCGAAAGTGCCAAGAGCAGCAAAAATGAAAACTACAAACCCTGTTGAGATCTAAATTGGAATTTGCATGCTGTCATTTCCACCATATTCTGTTGACTGAAGCAAACCATAAGGCCAGTCTAAATTCAAAGCATGTGGGAATAGACCTCACCTCTTGTTGGGAGGAGCAACAAATTATTGTGGCTATTTTTTCAGTCTATCAAGACTCCATGTACTTCCACAAAGGTCTCTTGAGAAAATATCCAGGAAGGGCCAGCCAGTGGCATGATTATTAAGATGACTGGTTCCCACATGGCTGACTGCTGACATGTGTGCATGTCCAAAATCACAAGAGGAGAATGAAGGAGAAGGTATTGTAACATAGCAATCCTCCCATGGGAGGTGCTTTCTCTGTCTCTCTCTCTCTCTCTCTCTCTCTCACTTTTTCTCTGGTGTGCACATGTACCCTGTAGTGTATTAAATAAACAAATAAATAAAAATATCCAGGGAGAGGAGAGAAAGAGGAGAAAATTATTAACTAGTAGATATTTGCTGCTCCTTAGGTTCTGGCAGCTCTGCCTCTTCAATAGGTTTTTAATTACTTGTGGAAATGAACATTCCAAACCTTTACAATAATTAAAGAGAAAACATGATTTTTTAATGTATATGTCTAGCGCCAGAGTAAATAGTACTCCCACTTGTTTTTATTTCCACTTCATTTATATGCAAATTACATGACAGTGTTTGTTGGATCATGCATACTTTCAGCTCAGATAATTAATATGGGCTTCATGTTTATAGTTTTCTCAAATCGATGGCTTTGTTTTCAAAGTAAAAGAATTAAAACATAACCCTTAATGAGGAACATGCTTCTGATGAAATTTGAAATAAAGATCCAAAGAGTTATCTTCTCTCATGGCCTAGGGTGGGTGTTCTTACAAAACAGAAATGCGCTTAATGATATATGAAAACATAACCCATTAGAACTAGGAAGGAACCTGAGAATGCAGCTGGGTTTTTGTAATTTCTATCATTCACTCATTCACCAAGTATTTATTAAATGTCATTTGTGCCAAGCATGATTCTAGCAAGGATGGAATTATTGAGACCCAGAGAGGTTTAATGACTTGTCCAAACACATATAACTTGTAAGAGGCAAAGCCAAGACTCTAGGCCAGATCTCCACAGTCACTTTCACATCCTTGAGTGTTAGTTTCCTCATCTCTTGAAAATCTAAATAAGAATAATATTGTCTAATAACTATTACAGTTATTATTTAAGCACTATTACAGGCATTTTGCTAGATACTTTATGCACATGAAATCTTCAGAACAACTAGATATTATTATTTTCTCCATTTTACAGATAAAGAAACCAAAGCTTAGTGTGATTACATCATTTGTCTAAGAAAATTTCACTGATAATTTGTGAGAAGAGATTTTAATACCAGTCATATTAACCCAGAGACCACACTTTTCATCTTTAATAGGTTTGTTTGGGGAGCATTATCAAATATGTATGCTCCAGAACCTTGCACAGCATAGATGCACAGTGAATATTTGTTGAACTTAACTCAATAAGGATATAGCCAATTTGGACCACAAGCTATGCCCAGCAACTGTTTCCAAGCCAAGCCAATATCACTCTGATGTATGAAAAGCTTCTAATGAGAACATTAGCTGTCAATTTTGTAAGTAGACCATTACATGGAGAACAAAGTTGCCAGCACATAGACACAATTTCCTTATTTGACGATTATGATAAGGCCGATCCTGGCAGATGTCAGTATGAGCCACCATTTCTGACCATAAATTGACATGTGAGACCCTGGCTTCAAGAGCCATTTTCTTCCTTCCAGTGAGGCCGGGAACTAAATATCTGTACAGGTGCTACTGAGCAGTGATCTCTGGAATCAAACTATGGAATACACAAGAGAAGAGAATGGTCCGTAAAAGTGAAATAAGGAATTACCCGAGTTGTGAGGTTGGAAATAGTAAAGTAGTTTGGTAAGGTAGGGAATACTTAACCAACCTGCTGATATATGAAGGGTTGGATACTTCCAAAGCAGAAATAATATTGGAGGTTGGGTAAGGCAGGTGGCCATACAGCTGGAATGTTAGTCTCTATTTCCTGGGTGCTTTTTTTTTTTATTTTCTGACATTCAGAGCAGAACCCAGCACTAGAATGATGATGATCATCATCATTGTGTCTTTGGCTGGGTATATTTTGAGTTTTATTGGCCCTTTCTTTCTTTGGGAAAGAATATAGCCAAGAAGCTAGGAGCACAAGCTATACAGAAAGACAGATCTAGGTTTGAATTTCATCTCAGTTTAAGATCTGGGCTCAAAGTAGGTGCTGAGCCTTCACCTACCCCTTGTTGATTACAACCCTGAAAATTTATGAAGAAATTTTATTTTTAAACTTTTATTTTTGATAAGCCCATACTATAACATTAGGTACATTTTCTTGCACATTAATTATTGACTTTTTGATTAATAATTAGGAGCATTGCTTTAGTCCATTTGTGGTTGCTAATAACAGAAATACTTAAGTCTAGGTGACTTATCAGGAATATAGCTTTGGGTCAGCCCATGTTGTGATGATTAAGGTGGATAAATCCCTCATGGTTGGCAGCACAGTTCAAATCTTGGACCTAGTAGCTTGAGAAACGCTATAGCTCATGTATATACATGCCCAAAATCCCTAAAAGAGGAAGAAATGGAGGAGAAGAGGTTGCAGCATGACCATGCCCTATGGGAGATTTTTGCTCTCCTTCTCTCTCTCTCTCTCTCTGTTTGTGTGTGTGTGTGTGTGTGTGTGTGTGTCTGTGTGTCTTTGTCTCTATCTCTCTCCAGTCAGTGCACACACCTTTTGGCAAAAATTTGAAAATTAAAAAAACAAGAAGGCTTATTCAACTCCTAGTTTTTGAGGGCCAAGATAAAAGGGCCACATCCGGTGAGTGTCTTCTTGTTTGTGGGGACTCTCTGTGGAGTTCCAAGGCAGCTCAGGGTATCACATGGCAAGACAGAGAAAGAGAAGGGTTGTGTATTTGCTCACAAAGTTGCCAGGAGTCAATCATGGAATCCTACCCTGATGAACTCATCCAATTCCAATCACCACCCAAAGGCCCCACCTTTCAACACCACAATTAGATTAAGTCTCTACTCTCTCATCCCTGTTACAATGACTCACCCAGTTTTGGCACCTGTGTTTATGGGGAACACATTCAAATAATAGCAAGCATCAAACATTGAATTAGAGATGTTTTTGCAAATAAGTTGATTTGAATTTAGTTCCTTTAAATCCTTGGCCTGATATTTCACTTTCTTTCTGCCTTTTGGCTTAGAATATTCCATAGCTCAGTGATAACATTTTTCAGATGAGAAAATATGTTCAAATTATTTGATTCTGACTTGTGAAGTCATTTCAATGAACATACATGCAAAGGTAGAAAAATAAAATAGTAATTACACATTTAGTAAATCAGCTAACCTGAAAAGTGAGTAATCTATGAAGGGATGACTATCCTAACACATCTAGTAGATATGCCACACAACCAAGTGTGGAGAAAGCTGTCCACTCCCCTCATTCAAAGTGCAGAATCAAGCACCAATTGCTCCTCAAATGACAAGTGTGTTCCCACGTGGCAAGAGGGGCCTATGACAGCACACAGCCTCATTGCACTTAGAACCCTGAAACAGTGCCTTGGGAAAATGGGAAAAGGATGGGAACTCCAATTAGCTGAATGCCCTGCCAGGGAAAACTTGATGTCTTAGCACTGACTCAGAGAATCTAGCTTCCATAATACAACTGAACTCCCAGCTTAAAGAAGTGTGCCTTCAGGGATCAGCAGTTAGCGTAATGGCTATGTCACTGGACTCCCATGTAGTCGACCGCAGTTTGCGTCCCGGACCCAGTGGCTTAAAACTCATACCACCCCCATGTGCATGCATGCCCAAGATCTCCAGAGGAGAACAGAGGAGAAGGGACTGCGGCGTGGCCATCCCCCCGGTGGGTGATTTCTCACTTTCTGTCTCTCTCTCTCTGTCTGGCAAGCGCACGCACCCTAGAGAAAAAAAAAAAAAATGTGCCTTCAGAAGTAAAAGTCTCAATTTCCACTTTGAAACACTACTTCTTTTACTTATTTATTTATTTATTGTCCATTACCCATTGAAGTGTTCTGGTCCCCAGGAGGGGTCTGAATCCTCATCCAAAATATTTCCCTCCTGAGAAAGGGAAGAGGCAGGGGAAGCATTTGAGAATAAGGTTTTGGCTACTCAGTATAGACTGATGTCCTCCTCCAATTTAATTAAGCACGCTTGGTCTTCCAGATATCCCAGCTAATAAATGGCCCCAAAAGCAGCAGTCATTTAAAGAGATAAATTGTTATTAGTAAATTTAACATAGCTGTATGAATGATAATAAAAACATATATTGAAAACTTGAAATTAGTCAAGGGAACATAAGCCTGGTTCTGAGCGATAGAGACTTTGTTCATCATTATAGAGATTCAAGAGATTATGATGTACAAGTTTATCTTTTCTTTTTAATGAAGTTCTCAAAAGCCAGGCAGGAAGTGTTCTACATGACTGCCAAGGTCAGCCCTTCAGACATTTGAAATTGCTTTCATCCAAGTCGACTTTTAAGATTCATTTCTTTAGACAAATTGGATGGCTTTATCAAAGCAAAAAAATGGGATTGTTTCTCAATGAGGAAAGCTTTGAAATAAAAAGTGTTTGGCAGTAATAGGTGAGAGGCTCTCTGACAGCATTCTGCTCTCTGAGCATGTGTTAAAGGACCCCAGTGTTTCGGCAAAAGGTCCAGTGGAGATGAGTGTAATTGGCATCTCTGCCTCTGTCTACCCCAGTCAACACATGTGGTCCAAGCGTCCTGGTGACTGGCCATCATCAGGAATCTATAGAAACTGTAGAGGTGTCTTCTTCTGTGTGGCTTTTCTAATAATTTGTGGGACTGTGCGATATGCCAATCTAGAAATTTTTTAATTTGTTATAGGGCACTTGTGTTTACTGGAGAAACAGAGAGAAAGATGGATAAAGGAAAAGTACAAAAACACCCCCCAGGGGGGATAGCCATACTACAGTCCTTTTTCCTCCCTTCTCTTCTCAGGACTTTGGGCACACATGACTGGCATATTTCTTGAGCCACCAGATCCAAGTTTCGAACTATGTAGTGAGCCATGTGTGATCCATCCATCTTAACCACCATGCCACCAAAAGGCCCTATATCTATTTTCGAAGCCACGTATCCTTCCTCTTTCTAGTTCAATGTAATTAATCCTATGGGTTTCTGGCATATAGATTATAGGATACATGGTTTGCAAGAAATAGAAACAGATTCTGACAATCTTTAGAGCAAAGGACAGAAAGGGGAGAAGTAGAAGGAGGAAGGTTATGGGGTAGTTAATAGAGTGAAAGAAAGGTTAAAAAACCTTATGCCTTAGAAAGAGCAAGAGCAGCAGTCAGAAAAGCACTTGCACATCAATATTTATTGTGGCATTATTCACAGTTGCTAAGCCATGGTACCAATCTCAATGTCCACAAACAGATGAATGAATTGAAAAAGGGTGGCACATATATTCTATGGAATACTATTCAGATATAAAAAAAGACCCTGGCATTTGATAGAAAGTGGTCAAATACAAAAGATTTATTGCTTAGTGAAGCAACCCAGGCTATGAAAGATTGAAAGATTGGAGGACATAAAAGCAGCAAAAATAGTTATGGACACTAAGACTGTGTGGAAGGAGAGTGTAAGAGGGGAAGAGTATAGGGAAGGAAATCAGGGAGGAAAAAATAGTCAGGAAGACTGCAACAGAAGTTGAAGTTGGGGATTATGGCCAACAGCTGTTGAGGGACCATGGCCAACAGCAAATCCACCTTCATTGCCATCAAGCCCAATGGGATCCAGCAGGACCTTGTGTGGAGATCATCAAGCATTTTGAGCAGAAGGTATTCTGCCTTGTTGGCATGAAATTCATGCATGCTTCTAAAGATTTTCTCAAGGAACACTGCCTCAACAATGGGTATTCCTGAAGGACTATCCATTCTTTGCTGGCCTGGTAAAATGCTTGTATTCAGAGCCAGTGGTTGCCATGGTCTGGGAGAGGCTGGATTTTGTGAAGACTGATAAGTGATGCTCAGGGAGACCAACCCTGTGGACTCCAAACCTGGGACCGTCTGAGCAGATTTTTGCATCCAAGTTTGCAGGAACATTATTCATGACAGTGATTCCCTGGAGAGTGCAAAGTGGGAGACTGACTTGTTTCACGCTGAGGAACTAGTGGATTACAAGAACTGTTCTCAAGACTGGATCTACAAGTTATGAAGGAGCTTTGCCCTTCCCCTCCTTGCCATGGGCAGAGGACCAGACTGTAGCAAATCTAGTTATTCCTGGAAATTCCTTACAATTTGGAGGAAATCTCTTGGAGCCATGAGTGCTCACTGTACAGTGTTATGTGCTACCATAAAATTTAAGAGGTTTCATCCCAGTGGAGGATTTGCTGAGTTGGTTCTTTACAGTGCTATATTGCTTTGTGGTATTTTCTCTTTTTCATGTACTCTGGGTAACCTGAGCTAATAAAGAGTGTAAAAAAAAAAAAGAAAGAAAAGAAAAAAAATAGAGAGGCAAGACATTTGTGGGACACAGAAATGGTTTATTGCCTGGTGATAATAATGTGTATAGTTTTCTCAACTGGACTGGTCTGAGGTATATTTCATGTTGGGTAAATACTCTTTACAAGCCAAATGATGTATAGCAATTGAATGTTTAAAAAATAAGAATAATAATTTTTTAAAATAATTTTAAAAAAGAAAGAGCAAGAGTAAAAGTGACCTGACTACCTAGCAGCAGGAACTAACAGACATTCTCTCCAAGAGACTTCCATCTTAGGAACCAGCATTGCCATCATTCAGCTCCCACCAATGTCACATTTCCAAGAGAGAATCTTACTATCCCAACTTGATCAGGGGTGGGTAAGGCATTTTTTTTATTTCTAATCCTACCACAATGCAGGAAATGGGGGAGAAATAGCTGCACTGGTGGTTATAACTTTGTACTGTCAGATCCACCTAAGTGGATAATAATGACAATCTTT
>NW_006159459.1:297691-313213 GCF_000334495.1 Tupaia belangeri chinensis | reverse complement strand
TTTCCTCTTCCTGGTTGTCTTTCAGTCATCAAGGAAGTTTTTTCCCTTCACATTCTTTGGCTCCATCACCTGGATCGCTGTATTCTCTTACTTGATGGTCTGGTGGGCACATCAGGTAAGACTTTTATATTGACATCCACCTACCTGATTCTTCTCTGTCTTGATTGACAAGTGGTTGACCAGTGTATTTGCTTTCTGAAAGTGTCACAACAATCCTGGGTGTGATACAGACAGGTTACATATTCCAAGATGAAAGGAATTAACTCCACTTAACTTCTCCCAGTCTCCCAGGCTTTGCCTACAGAGTCAAATGGGCATAATCCCCGGACAGCCCTAGAGGAAGGTAACCCTAATCACCCCTTGCCCTCCGTAACCTGAAGCTAGGCATTCCAGGCCTGGGAGGAATGTCAAGATTTTGCCTGACTCAGCTACATTTAAATTTATCTTGAGCAGTCAGTCACTCTTTACTCTCACCAGTCTTTTAAAACTGGCTCTTAAGAGCTAGAGACAAAATGGCTTCTTCCTTGAGCTTTAGTGTATAAAAATGATGATGTATTTAATTTTTCTCACTTTTAACATAACACCAATCATAATGCCTATCCTATCATAAGACTATATCTCAGTAATTCTTACTGAAAAACATGAATGAAAGAATGAGATACAGAGGTCTCACATTCACAAAGAATAGTGGTAACCAATATTAATTGTGTACTAGGGCCAGATAATTCACATCCCTTTGTCTTTATAATCTTAACAATAACCCTGTACATATTAATAGATCAACTTCTATAATAGAGGTACCATTATTATCTAGAGTTTACAGACAAAGGAGTTAAGCTTAAAACTGTTAATAAAGTTTCCCAAGACCACATAGGTAGTAAAACTGAGATTCTAACCCAGAATTCTAAGTCTGACCACATGCTTTTAATCTCTACTATAGACTACTGAAATCCTAATTTGTATTCCTTTTTTATTTTTTTATGAGAGATTTTTGCTATATAGCACACATGCACTCACTGGAGAGACAGAGGAATGTGGAGAGATAGAAAGTGAGAAATCACCCCGTAGGGGGATGGCCATGTCACAATCCCTTCTCCTCCATTCTCCTTCCAGGTTCTTGGGCATGTATGCACATGTGTCCAGCATGAGTTTCAAGCCTCCAGGTTCAAGACTTGAACCTCAGTCAACCATGTGGGAATCCAGCAACATAACTGTTATGCCATCTGCTGGTCCCCGTATCCTTATTTTTATTTTCTTTTTTTAGAGTTGTTTTTGGTTTTGTTTTTGTTTTTTTGCTATAGGGTGTGTGCACTTGCCAGAAAGAGAGAAACAGAGAGATAGAAAGCAAGAAATCACCCCTCAGGGGGGAGGGCCACACCGCAATCCCTTCTCTTCCGTTCTCCTCTCAGGATCCTGGGCACGCACGCACATGTGCCCTGCATGAGTTTAAGCCACAGGGTCTGGACTTGAACCACGGTCACCCACATGGGAGTTCAGCAACATAGCCATTATGCTAACTGCTGGTCCCAAACCCGTATCCTTACTTTAATATACTCCTAAAATTATTATACTTATTACCATAAACTATAACAATTTGAAATTTAAAAATATATCCCAATTATATATGTGGATATCCTTTTTAACAAATGATGCTGGAATCATTTTACAATTTGAAATTTAAAAATATATCCCAATTACATATGTGGATATCCTTTTTAACAAATGATACTGGAATCATTGGATTAGATAAGTTAATTTAGATCCTCTCCAAATCATTGGAGTTTTAAGTACCAAAATAAGTTAATTTAGATCCATACCATACTAAAATATAAATCTTACATTTAGCTCTAAATATAAGAGCTAAAACTATCAAACTGTTGGGGCAAATATAGAATATCTACATGACCATAGGTCAGGCAAAGAGTTCTTCTTTGCTATACCAAAGCATGATCCATAAAGGAAAAAAATTGATAAATTTTATCAAAATTAAAACTTTTGCTCTTCAAAAAACACCATTAAAAAATAATGTGAAAACCCACAGACTGGGAGAAAATATTTGCAACCTATATAATCTACCAAATAAAAATACTTGTATCTGGGACCAGTAGGTAGTGTGGTGGTTAAGGCACTGGACTTCTACATGGTAACCGCAGTTCAAGTCCCAGACCTGAAAGATTTTTCTCTCTCTCTCTCCCTCTCTCTCTCTCTCTCTCTCTCTCTCTCTGTCTCTATCTATCTCTATCTGGTGTGAGCATGTGCCCTGTAGCAAATTAAAAATAATAATAATGATGAAAAATAAAATTTAAAAAACACTTCTATCCAAGATATAAGTGCTTAAAGCTTAATAATAAGAAGGCATGTATTCTTATTTTTAAGATTTGACTAAATATTTTACCAAGAGATAAGAAAATAGCTAGAAGCCCAAGAAATTATGCTCAACATCATTATTAATTAGAGAAATGTAAATCAAAACTGTAACGAGATACCACTTTACTCCCTCTAGCATGAATACAATGAAAAAGGCACAAAATAACCTGTGTTGGCAAGAACACATACAAATTCAAATCCTTATATACTGCTGATAAGGACGTAAATAGAATAGCCACTTTGGGAAACAGTTTGGTCATTTCACAAAACATTAACATATGATTCAATAATTTCACTCTTTGATAATGTCTAAGAGAAATGAAAACATGTCCACAAAAATTTGTATGTGAATGTTCATAATAGCATTATTCATAATTGCCCAAAAAGTGGAAACAACCCAATGTCCGTTAAAGGATGAATGGATAAGCAAAATATCTGTATATCTGTACAACAGAATATTATTCCACAATAAAAAGAAATGAAGTATTGAAAGATACTACAACATGAATGTAATTCTAAAATACTATGCCAAGTCAAAAAAGCCAATAGCGGGAACCAACAGTTGGCGTAATGGCTATGTCACTAGACTCCCATGTAGTTGACTGCAGTTCGAGTCCCGGACCCAGTGGCTTAAACTCACACTGGGCGTGTGAATGCCTATCCTATCATAAGACTATATCTCAGTAATTCTTACTGAAAAACATGAATGAAAGAATGAGATACAGAGGTCTCACATTCACAAAGAATAGTGGTAACCAATATTAATTGTGTACTAGGGCCAGATAATTCACATCCCTTTGTCTTTATAATCTTAACAATAACCCTGTACATATTAATAGATCAACTTCTATAATAGAGGTACCATTATTATCTAGAGTTTACAGACAAAGGAGTTAAGCTTAAAACTGTTAATAAAGTTTCCCAAGACCACATAGGTAGTAAAACTGAGATTCTAACCCAGAATTCTAAGTCTGACCACATGCTTTTAATCTCTACTATAGACTACTGAAATCCTAATTTGTATTCCTTTTTTATTTTTTTATGAGAGATTTTTGCTATATAGCACACATGCACTCACTGGAGAGACAGAGGAATGTGGAGAGATAGAAAGTGAGAAATCACCCCGTAGGGGGATGGCCATGTCACAATCCCTTCTCCTCCATTCTCCTTCCAGGTTCTTGGGCATGTATGCACATGTGTCCAGCATGAGTTTCAAGCCTCCAGGTTCAAGACTTGAACCTCAGTCAACCATGTGGGAATCCAGCAACATAACTGTTATGCCATCTGCTGGTCCCCATATCCTTATTTTTATTTTCTTTTTTAGAGTTGTTTTTGTTTTTGTTTTTGTTTTTGTTTTTTTGCTATAGGGTGTGTGCACTTGCCAGAAAGAGAGAAACAGAGAGATAGAAAGCAAGAAATCACCCCTCAGGGGGGGAGGGCCACACCGCAATCCCTTCTCTTCCGTTCTCCTCTCAGGATCCTGGGCACGCACGCACATGTGCCCTGCATGAGTTTAAGCCACAGGGTCTGGACTTGAACCACGGTCAACCACATGGGAGTTCAGCAACATAGCCATTATGCTAACTGCTGGTCCCAAACCCGTATCCTTACTTTAATATACTCCTAAAATTATTATACTTATTACCATAAACTATAACAATTTGAAATTTAAAAATATATCCCAATTACATATGTGGATATCCTTTTTAACAAATGATACTGGAATCATTGGATTAGATAAGTTAATTTAGATCCTCTCCAAATCATTGGAGTTTTAAGTACCAAAATAAGTTAATTTAGATCCATACCATACTAAAATATAAATCTTACATTTAGCTCTAAATATAAGAGCTAAAACTATCAAACTGTTGGGGCAAATATAGAATATCTACATGACCATAGGTCAGGCAAAGAGTTCTTCTTTGCTATACCAAAGCATGATCCATAAAGGAAAAAAATTGATAAATTTTATCAAAATTAAAACTTTTGCTCTTCAAAAAACACCATTAAAAAATAATGTGAAAACCCACAGACTGGGAGAAAATATTTGCAACCTATATAATCTACCAAATAAAAATACTTGTATCTGGGACCAGTAGGTAGTGTGGTGGTTAAGGCACTGGACTTCTACATGGTAACCGCAGTTCAAGTCCCAGACCTGAAAGATTGCTTTCTCACTTTCTCTCCCTCTCTCTCTCTCTCTCTCTCTCTCTCTCTGTCTCTATCTATCTCTATCTGGTGTGAGCATGTGCCCTGTAGCAAATTAAAAATAATAATAATGATGAAAAATAAAATTTAAAAAACACTTCTATCCAAGATATAAGTGCTTAAAGCTTAATAATAAGAAGGCATGTATTCTTATTTTTAAGATTTGACTAAATATTTTACCAAGAGATAAGAAAATAGCTAGAAGCCCAAGAAATTATGCTCAACATCATTATTAATTAGAGAAATGTAAATCAAAACTGTAACGAGATACCACTTTACTCCCTCTAGCATGAATACAATGAAAAAGGCACAAAATAACCTGTGTTGGCAAGAACACATACAAATTCAAATCCTTATATACTGCTGATAAGGACGTAAATAGAATAGCCACTTTGGGAAACAGTTTGGTCATTTCACAAAACATTAACATATGATTCAATAATTTCACTCTTTGATAATGTCTAAGAGAAATGAAAACATGTCCACAAAAATTTGTATGTGAATGTTCATAATAGCATTATTCATAATTGCCCAAAAAGTGGAAACAACCCAATGTCCGTTAAAGGATGAATGGATAAGCAAAATATCTGTATATCTGTACAACAGAATATTATTCCACAATAAAAAGAAATGAAGTATTGAAAGATACTACAACATGAATGTAATTCTAAAATACTATGCCAAGTCAAAAAAGCCAATAGCGGGAACCAACAGTTGGCGTAATGGCTATGTCACTAGACTCCCATGTAGTTGACTGCAGTTCGAGTCCCGGACCCAGTGGCTTAAACTCACACTGGGCGTGTGGGCTTGCGTGCCCAAGATCCTGAGAGGAGAGTGGAGAAGGGATTGTGATGTGACCACCCCCGCCCCCTGCTGGATGACTTCTCACTTTCTGTCTCTCTGTCTCTGTCTTTCTGGTGAGCACACGCACCCTATAGCAAAAACCTCTCAAAAAGAAAAAAAAAGCCAATAGCAAAAGCCACCTATGATATGATTCCATTTATATGAAATGTGCTGAAGAGGCTAGCAGATGGCATAGTATTTGCTTCACTGGATTCCCACATGCCCAACCAGGGTTTGGGTCCCAGACCCTGTGGCTTGAAAATCACACCAGGTGCATGTGTGTGCATGCACAGGACCCCAGGAGAATAGTAGAGGAGAAGGGATTGTCGCATGGCCATCCCCCATGGGGAGTGATTTATCACTTTTCTTTTCACTGTCTTTATCTCTCTCCAGTGAGCGAATGTACCCTAAAGCCAAAAAAATACTCTAAAAAGAAAAAAATAACTTGATGAATAGATGAAGCCATAGAAACATCAACTAGGATAATAGTTATCTAGGTTTGGAGAGACTGGAGGGAAGTGGGGAATGACTGCTCATGAGTATGGAGTTTCTTCTTAGGATAATGAAAAATTCAAACCTGAACTATAGGGATGGCTCCAGAACTTTATAAATATACAGGAAACACTGAATTATATACTTTAAATGGGTAATATTATGGGAATTATATCTCAATAATTTCCTTCAACAACATCAAGATACTACTTCAAAATTACTAAGTTGGTGGGACCAGCAGTTAGTGTAATGGCTATGTCGCTGGACTCCCACATAGTCGACCACGGTTTGAGTCCCGGACCCGGTGGCTTAAA
Source organism: Tupaia belangeri chinensis (assembly GCF_000334495.1). NCBI lineage: Eukaryota > Metazoa > Chordata > Mammalia > Scandentia > Tupaiidae > Tupaia > Tupaia belangeri. Next base: position 306,989 of record NW_006159459.1, on the reverse strand, counting down.
CTCACTCCGGGCGCGTGTGCGTGCGTGCCCAGGATCCTGAGAGGAGAATGGAGGAGAAGGGATTGTGGCGTGGCCATCCTCCCTGGGGCGTGTTTTCTCACTTTCTGTCTCTCTGTCTTTCTCTCTCTCCATCTGGCAAGTGCACATGCCCTATAGCAAAAACCTCTCAAAAAAAAAAAATCTACTAAGTTGACTATTTTAAAAAGACGTAATACTACATGGGTTTTTTTAAATTTTTATTTATTCACTCATTTATTTTAATTTAACCAGAGAGAGACACACAGAAAGAGAGAGAAGGAAAGTGAGAAAGCAAGCCACCCAGACCAGGATTGGAACCATGGTTGGCCATGTGGGAGTGTCCAACGCCTTAACCACCGCGCTACCTGCTGATCTCCAAGATGTAATACTACATGTTGATACTGATACGGAGAAAAACAGTTGCATACATTTGGGAAGACTTGTACAACTGTACAGTGTTTAATAGAGTTAATCAATTTTACTGTATATAAAATTATACTTTATGTAAAGAATACCTTAATTTTAAATGACAATATATGGCACTAGCAAAATCCACTGGAAATAGTGGCTAATGTAGCCAGCAAAATAACTATAATAGGCATATTTTCTACTATTCCTATTATGGTTATTTTACTAATGTTTGACTTCAAATTACTGTTACTGTTTTTTTAAATTCATTGATGCCCTGAGGAAGTTCTTTTTACCCTGAAATCATTGTTTTCCAGTCATTGAGAAACATTTGCTACCAACACCTGAAAGAAATTGCAGCAGAAGGTGGGCTGCTTCTCAGCATCCAGATTTCTAGGCCAAAAGGACTATTTAACATTTATAATGTACAGTGGCTTTTTTTTTTTGTCTTGTTTTGTTTTTAGAGAGATTTTTGCAATAGGGCCCATGCACTTGCCAGAGAGATAGAGAGATAGAAAATGAGAAATCACCTCCCAGGGGGATGGCCATACCACAATCCTTTCTCCTCCATTCTCCTCCGAAGATCTTGGGCATACACACACGTGCGCGCACACACACACACCTGGTATGAGTTTTAAGCCACCCCGTTCAGGACTCAAACTGCAGTCACCTTTGTGGGAGTCCAAGCAGCATAAGCATTACTCCATCTGCTGGTCCCAACAATGGTTTTTTCTTAAGAATCATTTTTTAAAGTTCTTTCATGTACTAATAAAGAAAAAAGTTATTTTTTTTATTTCCCGGAATGCTGTTTTTTAGATATCTCTCTTTAGCCATCCTATAAATTCTACCTTTTTCAGGACCAGCAGTTAGCATAATGGCTATGTCGCTAACTCCCATGTAGTCGACAGCCGTTCAAGTCCCAGACCCGGTGGCTTAAATTCATGCTGGGCGCCTGTGTGTGTGTGCCCAAGATCCCAAGAGGAGAATGGAGGAGAAGGGATTGCGGTGTGGCCATCCCCCCTGGGGGGGTGATTTCTCACTTTCTGTCTGTCTCTCTCTTTCTGGTGAGCGAGTGTGCCCTATAGCAAAACCCTCTCCAAAAAAAGAAAAAAAATTCTACTTTTTTCTTTTCTTTTTAATGATTATCTTAATTCTATACTCTTGTTTCCTTTTCATTCTCTCATAGAAAGGCGTATAAACTCAATTCCTAGAACAATGATTTTTAAAAGGCAAAGAAGTATAAAGGGCATAGAGCTTTACTTTCAATCATAGATTCCTCTTTCTCCCACAGAAATGCTTTTCTCTTTCAAGACATGCAGACAGCTGATTAAAATAGCAGATTTGGTTCTAAGGCGTTTAGTTCTAATTCTGTTCTTTGTACTTTTGAACTATAAAAGCTATTGTGCCATTAAGTTCTCAACTATTTTATCAAGTTTCGCCAGTAATGAATGCTATTTGATGAATAATTAGGCTACTATTTAGACAAAAATAAATGTCCTTCACACAAGAATGCTTTATGCAATTTGTCCTTAGCTTTTGCTTTTGTTTAGTTTTTTTGTTTGATTATTTTTGCATCTCAAAATCATTTTGCATCTTTACCTTAGTAAACTTCATGGGTGATGAAAACCTATGGTTAAAATCTATTCTGCATCTAGCATGGGAAGTTAATTCTTAGCCAATTGAGATGTTGTGTCCCATTGAGGAATATAACACTTTTGCAGAAACCCCTTCAACTAAGACAAGAGACTATATTGTAGTCTGTTAGGAACAGCTTTCTAATAGATGCTAAGTAGCCCCATCATTGACTTCTATTAGAAAATAAGGATTGCTGATGATAATGTATAGGATAATGTCTTTGTCTTGACTAATAGTCACTGTATTTGTGCTAGGGGGAAAAACTGTTTTGTACACTGTAAAGATGTATGGATTTAAATGTAAATCATATAAATATGCATAACAAACTTTAAAAAGGAAATGAGGTAAAGTGCCCAAGAGATAGGTGGCATGGGCATCCCGATTTGACCAGTGTACTGTCCCATCCACATGGCCCTCATCTTTTCTCTGATTTGCCAAAAGTAAATTTCAGTGAAATTGACTCAAAAAGAGCTTGCAAAAATTAGTTCTCCTTCAGGGAAAGCATTTCTAGAACCAGAGAGATTCATCAGGAGTTTGATGTTTAGTGAAATTCTTCATAATTCATGTGGTTTTCCACATTGTGGCTTGACCCCAATAAACCAGCTTTGACCCTGCTCCCAGAGCCTGGTTGCCACAGGCTACATCAGAAAGGGAAAAGAGTGCTGTTTGAGTTGAAATAGTAGATATTCATGGAATATTTACTCTGAGCCTAACACTGCGCTATTTGCATTGTATGCATAGTCACATACAATCATTACAACAACTTTGCGTGGGTGTAATTGTCCTTATTTTACGGACAGAAGAAACTGAGACTTGGAGAATGTGGCCACCTTACACTAGGAATGGCAGGCCAAAATCTGGGACTGTCTTCCAAACCAGCGTTCTAACCACACCATACTGCTCTTAAATTTCTGCATTTTTCTGTCAGTAGTGGCACCCAAACTCCAAATATAAATGCTTTTTGAAATAGTCATTGCTTTAGAACACGCTAAAATTTTAAATTAACTTGTATAGTATCCTCAGCTGGACTGGTGCGAGGTATATTCATGTTGGGTAAATTCACTTTACAAGCTAAGTGATATATTGTGGTTAAATGTATAAAATAAATTAAAATTAAAAATAGAAAAAGTAATAATAATAATTTTTTTAGAAAAAGAATGTATTAAATAGATGGGAACTTACAGTGACAATCATTTATTGGCATCTTCACAATCTTCACAATGTTTCAGTCCATATCTACCTCCCCTGCAAAAAAAAAAAAAACAGTCATCAAGAAGAATATTTTGCTCAAATAGGGCACTCTTGTGCCAAGGTCTGATAACTTTTTGTAGAACAGTCAGTGGGGAAAATATGCTAGTGAAATCACCTAAGTATGCAGATAGATTTGTTTATCTATCATAGGCACTAAGAATCTGCTATATGCCAGGCTACGTAGGGACACATCGTGACCTAGACGAGGGTCCTGCTTGCATGGCGCTGCCTCTCTAATGGAGAGGAACGAATCTGCACACTATGAGGACGGGAAAAACTAGTTCAGCTCACCAGGCTTTGGACCAGGTGTGACCATCAAAATAAAAATAGCTCCCAGTTTTGCTTTTTAGCTAACAGGAACCAGTAATATTTATACTTTTTTTTTTATTTTAGAAATGAGTGCATTGTATTTCCTAAGAATCTTTATATGCTATTTCGTTCCTTCACATTGTTTTCAAAAAACTGGATGTCATCAGGTAGACTGATGAAATCCAAATGGAAAGGACCATCTTAAAGGTTCTCAGAACTATAATTCAACAACTCCAAAAACTACATAAAGCTTTTAAAATTCTCAAGCAGACAAATGGGCTGCTCAAGAGGAAGGAGGAGCTTTCATCTGAGGCAAAACCAACCCTCCAAAATAGAACACAACAGTCTCGAAAGGCAAGGACCATAAGAAAATGTAATGTCTGCACCAATCCTCTCTCTACTTTTCAATAATGATGGACTATTTACAAAGGGCTTTTCCACAAATTATTCTTAGTCCCTTCAACTACCTTGTAAAATAGGTATTATTGTCTGTCCCCACTTTAGGGGTAAGAAAGCAAGATCAAAGACATTGTACAATTGGGGGACCAGCAGTTAGCGTAATGGCTATGTCACTGGACTCCCACATAGTCAACCGCGGTTCGAGTCCCGGACCCGGTGGCTTAAACTCACGCCGGGTGCGTGTGCCTGCATGCCCAAGATCCCGAGAGGAGAATGGAGGAGAAGGGATTGCAGCGTGGCCATCCCCCCTGGGGGGTGATTTCCTGCTTTCTGTCTCTCTGTCTCTCTCTGTCTGTCTGGCGAGCACACATGTCCTATAGCAAAAATCTCTCCAAAAAAAAAAAAAAAAGACATTGTACAATTGGAACAGTTCACAATAGGTCAAGTACTGAATAAATACCACAGACCTTGAACAGAAGTCCTGATTCCTTAGCGGTTGCTTCTCCACAGCTGCTTTGAGCATTTACAGTCTTGTATTATCAAGCTCCAAGACACCCAAAACTAAGCTCTCTATGGAAATGGTAGCTGTCATTTAATGGTAGATACCTCTAATCTTACACTTCTCTGGGCAGGCTTAGAAAACATACAGAGGCTGCACTCTAGCCCTCAATAGCTCTTTTTCTTTGAAATAATTTCATTCATTCTTCTCTTGGGTCTGAATATCATGAAAGTATAACTTCTCTATTGGTGATGATTGTGGCTTATTCATCTTTATCATCTCATCCCTTGGCACAGCATAGATTAGGAGCTCATCCAAAGAAATTTGCATTGTAATGTTTGTGATTTATTTCCAATGCTCATATTTGTCCCTGTTATGACATTTAGGTTGGAGAGACAATTGGCATTAGTGAGGAGATTATGGGACTGACCATTTTGGCTGCTGGGACCTCCATCCCTGATCTTATCACCAGTGTCATCGTGGCCCGGAAGGGACTAGGAGACATGGCTGTGTCCAGCTCTGTTGGAAGCAACATTTTTGACATCACCGTGGGGTGAGTAGAGATAGTTTTATAAAGGTACACACCATTGGCATCTTTGTCTTAGAAACTGTAAAGGTATAACCAGGATCTCTGAGCATAGAAATAACTGATTCCAATAGAAAGCACCATCCTGTTTCCCCAACTCTTTTTCATTTTCAAATAACGTAATGAAGAACATGCCACCCCTAAACAGACAGAACCACATACATGCACACAGAATAGTTGTTTTGGGAAATACGTGAAAAGATTTTTTACTCCTATAACAGCGTTTGCTACAAATATTCAAAATTCAGGCAAGATTGAGATGCTCTGGTAGTTTCACCATATTTTTTTTTTGCCTTCTAATTCTAATTAATGTCCTGACCAGTCGCAGGTGATATTTGAGTTTTAAGGCTGACTGGGACAAACATACATACAGCACAAATATCCTGTCTTCTTCCTTGGAACATGCTGGCAGTTTTGGCATTATCATTTGTTTATCTGTGCTGGTGAAGATATTCTAAATTTTTGAAAAGTCAGAAGACAAAACCTATTTTTACAGTTAAGCAAACTGGAATTCTCTATGTGAATAATCACTAAAGTGAATTTGATTGAGGAGGAGTGCTGTTATCCTGACCATTTCATTTAACTGGTCATAAATCAAAGACATTTGACAAATTATCCTGAATGACAGCCCCCTGAGAAAGTAAAACATGGGATATTAGACTGTGTTTCCAGGAAAACTGGGCTCTTGAGACGGAAGTTTGGAAACCTGCTAAAATGCATCTACTTTTTCACTGAACAAATTGAATATTGTTGCCTTGTATCTTTTTATTACCGCACACACACACTCACACACACTCACACACTCACACACATATAGTTTTTTACAGTGCCCACAATGTGTACTGTACATACAACTTGACCCATGTAAACCACACAGTGATCCTATGAGAGATGTATTAGCATCCTCATTTTTCAGATTAGAAAACCAAAGAGCATGAAGTTTATACTACTAGTAAATGAAGTAGCTGGGATTTGAACATAGAGTTTGTACTTTTAACTGGGTTATCTGTGCAAAAAACCCCACTCTGAACTCACTGTCTGCACCACCTGTGCGTCCATAAGATGCCCTTTTCTACAATCTTTCCTTCCTTTGTTTGCCACTCTCACTGGAGAGCCCTCCCTGATTGTCTGCCTGGAAAATTCTGACTTATCCTCCCAGTGCCAATTGAACAAGAAGCTTCTCTGATTCTCCTGGATCTGATTAGGAGGGCTCTTGTTTCTGTAGACTCTGCTCACCATACTCTTGTTATGGCCATGTCTTCCCAGTAGACTGCAAACCCCAAGAGCAAGAATTCACCAAAGCCTAAACATTGCCTAATGCATGGTAGGACCTTGACATACATCTGTAGAATGAATGGACAGATGGGAATGAAAAAACGAATGCCTTTAAAAGTGTATGTTTTAAAGGAAGCTGTCATAGTATAAACAATACTACTCAGTACTGCTACTTACACATTTAGAGTAGTTTTTCTTGGCCCTCTTGTTTTAAAAAGGGGGAAAAATGTTCTGTAGTATAAAAAGAGAAAACCCATAAGCTAAGAAAAAGTATTCAATTAGACATACTTGTCATGTTTTTAAAAAATAAATATTCTAGAAAACTTCAGGATGTTTTTGATTCATTGTTCTTAAATTGTGTAATATATATTACATAAATACATATTTTACATATATACACATATATATACACACACACACATATACATATATACATACATATCAACAACAAATTAAAGTTTAAAAAAAGGTATCCCTAATCCTAATACCCAAAGACAATATTTTATTTTTGTGTGTTCTCTTCCAAATATTTCACCAAAAATTTTCTTAGCAATTATTCAGTTTTGTCCTGAGGGCTCTTTTTTTTTTTTTCATTTGAAGGCTATACACAACTGTCCAAAGAGGCAACTGTAAATAAATTAGTGAATCTTATCAATTATCTTATCAATTATTTCTCCAAGCGTTTTCATAGCTCACATAGCTAACATTTTTTTGCTTCAACTATTCCATCTTATTGCTTTTCAATTTAACCATTATCCTTTAAAAGGATCTTTTTATTTTTGTTTCAATGTTCTGCTACTGTTGGTGCTTTGATAAATACTTTCATGCAGAAAATTATTGTAGAATAAATTCCTTCAAGCAGTATTAAGGATTAAATATTTTGAATACTTTTGCACCTCTCAATGTATTTTGTATATTTATTTTGCAAATGATTCCTTTTCAGGAGTTTATACCAATTTTCTATGTCATTGGCAGTACATGGAGTGATGTCATTAGCAATATATTGAGTGTAAAAATTTCTTCATAGTCTTGCCAACATTTTTTTTTTGCTGATGACACTAATACTCAGTAAAATATTTTTAAATATGTACAAAGCATGAATCAAAATAAATTCTAATCCATCACCCTTTTAAAATCTCTATATATTTTACATCATTAAAATTACATTGTAGGGTGAGCCCCAGAGCCCATTGGTTAAGAGAACTAGAGTCCACATGGCTAACTACATAGCTCAAGTCTGAGACCCAGTGGCTTGAGAAACATGCCTGGGGTATGTGCATCTGTGCCCAAAATCCCGACAGGATGGAGAAAGGATTGTGATGTGACCTCACCCCATTGGGGGTGTGTTTTTGCCCTCTTCCTCTTTTTCTGTTTCTCTATCTCTTTTTGGTGAGCACACATACCCTTTGGAAAATAAAAGAAAAAAAATTACATTGCTTTTTTTATGTTCATCCTACATTTTAAATGTAAAGTTACATCATGAGTATTTTCCTATACCCTTATAGGCATGTGATTTCAAAGATATATAACATTTTATCACTATTTAACAAGGTCTTTGTGATTCGATTCTTAGAGATCCCCAATTGTTTGCTATTCAAAATAGCAGACACGGTCATTTTTTTTAAATAAAGTTACATCTACATTTCAAAGTATTCCTTATGCTAATTCCTGACAACAGAATTGACAGATCAAAAGGGATGAAAAATATTTTCTCCCAAAGAATTTTTACAAACCATTGGAAGAGCTATCAACTTCAACTTCACCAGAAGTGTGAGTGTGAGTGTGTGTGTGTGTGTGTGTCTAGTTTAATAGTAAAAGGGTGTTTGGTCTTTCTCTTTGTAAGAGATGGGAAATGTGGAAGAAGAGTTCCCTAAGGCAAGTCTCCAGCAAAGCTTTCATTTTTATATCACTCCACCCTCAGGCCCTCCCCTTCCCCTTCTCTGACTGACCATTGATGATCCCAGGATGCCAGTGTTTTCCCCTCCACCAAAAACTGGAATTACACCTTGTTCCCTAGCCTACACCTATGGAGCCCCTTCTAGCTGGGCTGGAGTGGGCAAAGCACACGGACTGGTCACCATGAGGCAGTCATCTCACTCACTTCGGCTTCACCCAGGTGTGCATCCAGACGGGGGCTGCACATACCAGGCCCTCAGAATCCAAAGATGCATAATCACGGACTCTGCCTTTACATAACCCCTCTCAGCAGAGGACTGGAAGTGTATACTCACTTCCTCTTTCACCTCAGCATTTTTCTCACAAATTATTTGCTATTCTTTCGGAGAATTTCATGTTTCAAAAGGGTATCTCCTTTCTCATACTCCAGAAACCAGGCCAAAAGTGAATCTCCCTTAGCCATTTGCCATGCAGAAGGCTCGGCCAGCTGGGTCAGTACCTCTTTAGCCAGCATTCCATCATTGGGCTCAGTGGGTAGACCTATGTTCCACCCCAGCCACTTGAGGCCCATCCATGTTTTAAGGCATTCCTCTCCCAAAGAGTCCCAGTCCACTCCAGTGGTACACCAACAATTAGTTCTATTCATGTCTTTCAGAATCCACTCTGGATAAGAAGCAAAAAATATCAGATTTTTAAACATCCAGTGAAAAGGGACAATATTTGTACATAAGTTAAAATATGTATCACAGAGACCAGCAGTTAGCATAATGGCTGTGTCACTGGACTCCCACGTAGTTGACCGCGGTTTGAGTCCCAGACCCGGTGGCTTAAACTCACACTGGGTGTGTGTGCTTGTATGCCCAAGATCCCGAGAAGAGAATGGAGGAGAAGGGATTGTGGTGTGGCCATACCCCCTGGGGAGTGATTTCTCACTTTCTGTCTCTCTGTCTCTGTCTTTGGCGAGCGTACACGCCCTATAGCAAAAACCTCTCCAAGAGAAAAAAAATATATATATATGTACA
>NW_006159459.1:293294-297134 GCF_000334495.1 Tupaia belangeri chinensis | reverse complement strand
ATCTCACAAATGTAAGATGTGGTCTTCCTCAAATATTTCAGAGAGACCTTTTTTTTTTTTTTTTTTTTGCCAAATAAAGTTTTGTTTATTACTTGCTACAGCAAAGGAGAACAGCCTATATGAGAGACTAATTTTTATCAAAACTATTTTTTCATCAGACTGCTATATTGTATCATGGCTCTCATCATCATCATTTAATTTCACTTGCTTTTAGGTGGTTAATTAAGCCATGAAATCCAATCTTCATTTAATTTTTTTTTTCACTTTCACCACTCATTTCTGTCCCTTATCCATTTATCTTCTCCTCCCAGCACAAGTCCTCCAGTTCTCCCTTTTAGGACTAAGAACAATCTTTTAATCTCAGATAGGAAGGAAACAAAAAATGATTTTTAATTAAATGCAGAAATCACCTATCATAGTCATGTCTTTGACGCTGTTCAACTACAGAACTATTCTAAATTCTCTCTGTGCTCCCAAACTCAGTCAGGAAATAGAGGTTTTCAAAGTTCACCTGACTTTCTTGTGTGATGTCCTGGACCCACCATGCCCCAGTTAGAGAAGCCTAGCAAGGCCCCTTTCAGCCTGCAGATCCTAATAAGCTGAGGCTCCATTGTACATCTTCTTCAGTATATCTGACAGCTCCCCTGACCTCCTCATATCCCTCTGCCTTTTGCTCTCCCCACAGGCTCCCCCTGCCATGGCTCCTGTATACCATCATCCACAAATTTGAGCCAGTGGCTGTCAGCAGCAATGGCCTCTTCTGTGCAATTGTGCTCCTGTTCATCATGCTGCTCTTCGTCATCCTCTCCATCGCCTTCTGCAAGTGGCGAATGAACAAAGTGCTGGGCTTCATCATGTTTGGCCTCTACTTTGTGTTTTTGGTGATCAGTGTCCTCCTAGAAGACAGAATTATTGTGTGTCCTGTCTCCATCTAGCAGGAAAAGCCATATCTTGAACCAACAGCATGGATGGTCCCTCCCCACTCTGGGCTCTAGGCTCTTTGACCTCTTGAGAAGAGGCAGCTGGAACATAGCCCTGGGTACCAAGAGTCTCTCTTTGGCAGATTTGAAGAGGAATGGATTCACACTGGGCCCATTCACTTCCCAGGCTGCTTCCACCCTTGCCTGCTGAAATGACTTCACATAAGAGACAAAGAGAACCATCAATATGAGGTTTCTCTTCATTCACCACTGACAGGTACTCCTCGCTGGTCGGAGGTACATATGTTGTAATGATGCAAACAAGGACAGAGGCTATATATATATATACATATAAAATATACATATTATAAATATATGCACATGAACACACAAATCCTGCCTGTTCCTGTACTATACCCTTCCTCCCATATCTATAGATTAATACATACCTGTATACAAACACAAAGAAAAGAATTATATATATATAAAGTCCTATATATATATAAAAGTACAAATGCATCTTTTCAGGGATAGCTCTAGTATATTTATAGCACCTATGTGAAGAGGGGCATCAACCTTCAGTCTGGGCTTTACCTCTTGAGTATGAGAGGTTACATAAGGGAATCCATAGACAAACCAATGCTATGACCTTTAGCCTACCTTGGAATGACTGGCATCCTACCTAGTAAAATAGACAATTTAGGAATAGAGTTTACAGGGAAGAGGGCTTGGTGGAGAGGGTCTGTAAGGGCCCCGAGCTGAGTCCTCCAAAGCATTCCCACAAGCCAAACAGGGAAGATCTGCCCACCTCACTGGGATACACTGACTGAAGCCTACAGGGTTACAGAAAGACAGAGGTAAAACCCAGACTGGGTAGATACTGGTTTGGGGGGTGGGGGCGGGGAGTGACCAGGGTTGAATTCCTTTGTTTCATTTTTTTTTTTCTTATATTGCCCCAGCATGCAAGTAGAAAATATGACTGCAAACCAAATTAGTGCTTTTCTAGGACAGCAAGACTATATAAACCGAACCTATATTGTTCTAACGCATGTCCCATTATCATCAAAAGAAGGGGGGCAAGTTGAGCCGTGATTGTCATCTAGACACATTTTGATGCTAAGGGCTCACATACAGACAAAATGCCTGCCAAGAGAGCCTAGATGAAACACCATCCAGTAGAGGCACTCCGTGGGACTTGCCACCTATGGGAATGTAAGGGTGTAATTTTTTAAAGCATTTTCCATTGTGGTCATAAAGGGCTTCGGTGTCTGAAGAAACCATTATTCCCAATAGCACTAAATCAACTCTGACCTATACTGTTTGAATTGAGGCAGCTTAGAGATGCTTGGAGAGGCCTTTGCACACTCAGCATGTCACAGAAGGTTTCTGAATCCTTTGTCAAGTCAGGCCAGGACCAGGATTTAGTTAAAGCCCATGAAATGTCCATCAGGTCTCTCCTTCCATCAGGACCCCATCTGGGACTCTTCCTAGTTTTTAGAGTACACTAAAGAACGTACTCAACAGCTTCTTTACACGGGCTCAAGTCAGTCACTCCAACATTTTGATTTTCTGATTTTGCTCAGCATTACATAGAATGTTTTCATTTCATTAATTCAATGCCCCAAGTGCTGTTTGAAAACTTGTATGGTTTCTCAGGTCTATGTCAGCAGAAAACAAAACCAGCTGGAGGGAAAAACTGACAAATTCAACTGATGAAAAAAATACATCGAGCTTTTCATTTCCCCTAAGTCATGCATTCCTAAAATCAACTAAAAAAGTGAATAGCGAATGGGCCATTTTTCTGTACCCATCCTATGTCTAAGTCAGAACACACCACACATGGGGAACTTCCCCCTATATATTCCATCACTGATGCCTGCCATGATGTTGTTGTGACCACATACCCCCTAACAGAGAAAGGCAGGATGTAGAACCCACAGCTGAAGAGGTCAGGTTACCTGACAGCCCCAGATCAAGTTCAGTATTCCTTTCACGAACCCTCAGCTCATTCCACTGAGCATGGCAATAACAGGCAGTGTCCATCAGTGCTTTTCACTGACAGTGGGCACTTTCAAGTGGAGGCTCCCTGGAGAAATAAGAAATCAACATGGCTGCCACCAAGCAGCCCGGCATTCAAGCCCCCAATTTTGCAAAGCTGGCTTTTCAGATGTGCAAAAGAAACCTGCATCTCATTCATTGAGGACAGGACTTCATATGGAAACAATTCATTATGGTTTCTTAGAGTGAAAGAGAATGAGTAAGCAAACATGTAGTTTAAAATGTGGCTGTTTTTCTTGTGTATTACTTGTAGGAAGACAAAGTTGGTTCTTGTGTGAATTCTGTAATATTAGCTGGCTTGTTGTCTAAAGAAGGCTTAAATAGGTGACTTTGACTCAACTATAAATCAACTATATAAACAGGGATGGTTGAGGGCAGCCTGGTGCCACCTGTTCTTATTCCAGCAGTTCCTAATCCTTTCTCTGGCTCTTTACTACTCCGTGTTTGTTCCCAGCTCACAGAGGAGAATGATTCAAGCAGCCATGGAGCTCTTTACTTGCCTGGGAGTTCCATTCATAGGGAGTATTGGGTTCTTTAATGAAAAGTCATGTTTAAGAAAACATTTCCAAGCCCAGTTTCCACCTCGATGGTGTGCATTGAGCATGAGCTACAACAGCACTGTTTCCACAGTTTCCCTACGTTAATGTGTCTGCAAGTATGTAGCAACAAAATAGACTAAAGTAAATTAAGAGAGAAGCATGTAGAATGAAACGGTAGGTCCTTCAATGCATTCAAGTCAACCACATCATTAAAGGGTAGCAGTTGCCACATTACAGTTTGTAACCCCTTTCCTGCATGCCTGTATATATATATATATATATACTGTCTAGATTATAAAAAAGATATGGAAGGAAAACACACC
>NW_006159459.1:281850-292702 GCF_000334495.1 Tupaia belangeri chinensis | reverse complement strand
TATATATAAATATTTTTTCCAGACTGATGTGCACACATACAATATCACTTTATTACCCAATATTATGACCTCTGACCCAGTCACATTCAGGATAAAACAGGGATAATCGAGTTTGCCAAAGTCAAAGAAAAGGACAGTCAAGCACACCGACCAAAGGGAACGTTGCTTCCAGGCCTCATGAGGCTGTTTTGTTCACGTAGACAGGCGGACATACACAGAGGCACTCATTCTGCCCACCCCACCAAAATAATAACAGCGTTACGAAAAAGGTCAGCCATATGCTAATAGGCTAATACGGAGGCAAAAAATACACAACAGAAAGTAGAGGAAAAGTTAGAGTATAGATAGTTCTTTGCTTCCCTGAAGCAGGATATAAGATTATATCAAACATTCAAGAGCCAACATTTTACTGCTCAACTTAAAATAAACAGGCTATACCCAAATGGTTCCATTTACCCACAGCAAACCAAGGTCTCACTTGCTGTCAGCTCCCTGTAGCCCTAGGCAGCCCCAGGACAGAACAACTTGGCTCAAACTGAGAATTCCCAAATAAGCTTCTAAATTGCACCTGAGAATGCCCACACCGTGTCCAGCAGCTCTCTGAACCTGACCATCTCCTGATGAACTGAAGTGGAGATTAGATAGCATTTATGCAGCTTCTTGGGACCTAAATTGAGTCAGGCAGTGATAGAACCGAGTACCTGAGGAGGGACTGAGAGAGAAGGTTGTTTATCAACTTAGCAATGCAGCAGAATATCACAAAACTTTGCCCAGAAGATTATAAAAAGAGGCAGGGACTAATTGATATTCAGGGAAAATGCTTCATAAGTCTTCTAGCAGGTGTCACCTGAGAGGGGCTATTATCATTTATTTTATGGGGAAGACATGAATCAGGTGGTTTGGAGCTCTTTCGGCAAAACACAGCTGCCTCGCTGATTAGACATTTGATAATGTTAATGTATATCCATTCCTGGACAAGGAGAGCATTGGCAAGCTCCCTACCGTTGCTCACAGCTCCTAAATAACTCTGTAACTGTGAGATAGAGGAGCTATAAAGGGAAGCCCCCCACTCCCAGGTCATCGTAACAGAAAGCTGACCAAGGAGATGACAACTGGTAGAGCTGCTGGTCAGAGAGAGAGTTGAAGATGGGACTTGTGTTAAATGCTCAAATTCCTGCATTGGAATAGCTGACACAGGTCAGATGGCCTGGCTGGCAAGCGTTGTAGAAAATTCCAGTGTGCTTTATTCCCCACATCTGACAATATACACACATTCACATTCAAACACACACATACACACACACGCACACAGTTGTGTGGATGTTAGCCTTCCTTACTCCTGGAGTGATTGGTATGGTAAATGGCCATATTACAGGTGGCAGCTCTGTTCCAAAGAAATGAAGGGAAGCTATTCTCAGGGTGACTCTGGAGAAATCAACTATCCCTTGAAAGTGTACAGTGGAAGCTAGTACTCCTTGCTGAGCCAGATCTTACATCATTTACCATTAAAAAATACTCCCTCAACCCCTATATCTCTCTCAAGAATATTATTGTCAATTGGTAGAGGTCTTGTCAAGAGTTAAAAAAAAAAAAAAGATGACTAAGAATAAGAAAGGAAAAAATCAATTTACTTTTACTAATATCCACAAGAAAGCAAGTCTCACATCAAAATATATCCTTGTTTTAAAATGGTTACAAATATCAGGCTTTTAAAACCAGTTACAACAGTTCGCACATAATCCTAAGGTTTAAAAAGGAGTTCCATTTCAAAAAGGCCTTGAGAAAGGTAACCACCCTTCTGCTCCTCTGCCTCTGTTTGTGTTTCTTTTTTAATCTTGCAGGTTCATAGTCTTTGAAATACATAGCAAATAAGAAAAGCAATAAAGGAATACTCAAAGCCAGCTCAATCCATTTCTTATTATGACACTGTCACAATATTTTTTTTCATTCACTGGGAGCTTTTGAACTGCACAGGCTGTGGTGTGGAATCACCAGGAGAATGTAGACATCCATGGAAATGATAAGCATGCTTGTGTTTGCTATATAGAGAAGTAACGTGTTTTCCATGTAGCCTCCTCACCAATATACACACTGCCATTTTCCATGCTATCCTCAGTGGGCACTCAGCCTTGCTCAGAACACTACGGAAGTCTTTAATCTGATTAGTGATTGTTTTCTCAAGAAAGAGTGGTAGAGAGCCACAAAAGGCAAATAGATTCACAGTAGCTAGTTTTGAGAAACAAAAACAACCCTGCAATTACGATGGAATAGGCAATTACAAAATCAATGTACAGATAGCTAGAGACTATATGGAATACCACATTATCTAAGCCAAAGCAATTTTACTGAATGGTTGATTGACTAGAAAACCTAAAAGAATTTTTTAAAAACAAATAAATACCTAAGTCTGAAAGAGTGCCATGGAGTTTTGGCCAAGGCACCCACCAAAGATTTAATTCCATTAAGAGAGTTTATTCGATCTACCAGCCTAATCCAAAAGACATCTCTTATAGAAAAGGGACTCCAACAGAAATATTCCTGGTAACCCAGTCAGTGTTTAACAACGACCAGTGTGAAAACTTTCCCTCCAGGTTAACCCTGATGACTCACACTATTTTTCTCTTTTTTGGCTGAAAATAGATGTATCTGGGCACACATCACTCTTCACTGCTGACATAGTCAGAAGTCCCCACTATGTGACCCCTTACCTATTTTCATCAAAACTATCTTTGGATTTTTCTTTTTTAGCCCCTTAACTTTTACAATTTCTCTCTATTACACCACTTTAAATGCTCTTAAATTATGCACCTTTATGACTAATGTGACACAAGTATAAAGTCTAACGGTGCTGACTTACAGCCTCGAACCTAATGCTTCACTCCCTTTTTATGCATCCTTCAGTTGCCCTTACCTGTTAAGTAGTCACACGCTGTTGCTAATCACATAAACCTGTGTTCTCCATGACCCCTGAATCGCTCTTCCAGGACATTTGGATGAAGCCGACGCATTTCTCAGCTGTCCCAATGAGTTTGCATAGGTTAGTCTCGCCAACCATGAGCCACTCTCCAATTTGACATTATTGAACCTGTTGGTTTGTTTCTAACCCCACTTCCACTTTTCAAGGCTAGGTTCAACCTAGTGCTTAGTCCCCTGCAAGATTCTCACCCCTAACCTCCACAGTTTACTTGTTCTTGGCAAGTTTAAAGAGCATTTTCTCCAACTCCCCATTAATGTGAATATTCCAAGCATTAGGCCCCTGCCTCCAACAACTTGTGTTTTGTGTAACTGACTACTTCTTGGAAAGAGTCCCTTCTAATTGCTACTAACATGTGGACAGAATTCACAACCACAAGAGAGTACTGGAGTAGTAAAAATGCTTTAAGAGAGCCAGTAGGCCTTGAGAACAATGAATGCCAGCAGGCACTAATCTTCCAGTGAAAAGAATGAACACTGGGTACAGCTTTATTATGAAGTAGGTCCTGGTGAGGTCGAGTTCACAAAATGGTTTTCAAGGTCATAATCTCACAATCACAAAGAACTTAGAATGGGAGAGACACCATTATATATCATTCCTCAACTCTAGGCCTGTGTTTATCTGCAATAATTTACCAAGAGGAATTAATATTTTCATTTTAAACAGGGAATTGGAGAAATGGTTGGACCTGTTCTTATCAACCTGTATTGCAGTGTGTTTACTTCTCTGTTCGGTAGGTTGAATAGGAATTGTAAAGTTACTGATTGGTTCCTGGTCTAGGAAAACGGACAATGGCTCACTAAAAGCATGAGAATTTGTTGCTGCATTCTTACATATTGGGTTGCATATTCCTTCCACTAAGGTGTTGGGACTAACAGTTCTCTAAATCACTCAACTAACCAAAAGAGAATATCAATGTTTTAAATAATATCACCAAAAAAAGAAAAGGAAAGAAGTCTGAATCCCTGAATAAAATCATGTTAAGGATGAAATTACATGCATGAATTAAGGGTACATAACTCTGCCACTTAATGAAATGGATCTCTAATTCTTCTCATCAGGATAAAACTGAAGGACAATGGATGCCTTTTGGGGTTTTTAATTTTTTAATATTGCACTTTATAGCACTTCATAAGAGACAGTTGTCTTAATTAAAGCCATAAAATACCAATAATACATATATTCAGGGTGTCTGAATATAGTCAATCAATAAGCAGTCCATGAGTCATTCCTGTTTTGTATGTTTGTTGTAAATTGGAGTTTATCTGTTCTATTTTTTATTACCTACAATTATTCTTCTAGACAATCCTAATCTACTAATACATTTTAAAATGTGTATTTTATTAAAACTGTTTAAAAATCAAAGAAATTACTCATTTCACAACCACATTCTTCATTTTCAAAATAGCTTATTACACAGTTCCTTTAACAAGTTCTGACATGACATTGAAAATATTTCCTTTTTAAAAAATTATAAATTAACCATTTTTCAGAAATGCATTCAATATGTAAAGCAAAATCC
Source organism: Tupaia belangeri chinensis (assembly GCF_000334495.1). Classification (NCBI taxonomy): domain Eukaryota; kingdom Metazoa; phylum Chordata; class Mammalia; order Scandentia; family Tupaiidae; genus Tupaia; species Tupaia belangeri. Next base: position 288,206 of record NW_006159459.1, on the reverse strand, counting down.
ATCCATATGGAGAGTGAAATGGTTAGTTAACAAACATATACCTGGGAAATGTAGAATGTGTTTGTTTATGTAAATACAGGATGAGTCTAAGAAGGTCCCTTATAAAAATGGCAAACAGAGATACACAGTTAATCAATCATTTTTATGCCTAAATTATTAACCTTTCTTGAGAGTACATAGAAAACAGCAGACTTCATAATGCATTGTTGGGGTTTTTCCTTTTTGCTAAAATACACTATATCTTACTCAATATAGTAGACTGCTGACACACCAAAATATATATATATATAATCTCCACAACCGAAAGATTTCATATTTCAATTCATCATAACTTTTTATATAATTTGAATGAAAGCTAAAATAATGACTAAAAGGCACCTAATAACCTAGAAATATTCACAACTGGATACCTAAATTACCTAAAAGAGAAACCATGTATATTTAATTAGATGACTCCATCAATTCTATGTTTAAATGGCAAATTTGCCCTAAAGAAAGGGTATCTGGAGCCAGTGATGTTCCTCTGTTGGAGACTGATTTGTGGCCTGAAGAGTTTTCTCCAAAAAGCTGAGAGCTTCTATCCAGAGCAAGGAACCCCTGCTGGCCTATCGCCCCGTCAAATCCCGCACACAATGTCCATACATGTGCCCTGCATCAAGATTTGATGTTTCTTCTGCTCAAGTGCAAAAAAACTCAGCTTCCATCTTCAAGCGATCTTCAGACTCAAAGAGCCATCAAAAATAAGAGTAGCAAAAGCCACCTTCCTAGTTTAATGAAGTTGCTGCTAGCATTAAAGGAAAAGGAAATTACACTTTTGTTCTTTGTATACTGTTAAAACAGAAAATGTTGTCAACTTGATTTCAACATAGACATTTTCCCTAGAACATGTAAGCTATCTTTTGGACAGGTTATGTTATAAATATCAGAATGCCATTTTTGTAAAGGATCTTTTTAGGGCTAGACATGGTCTCATGCTTCCTTTGTTTTGGCTCCATTTTAAAGAAGCATTTTAACCCCTATCTTTACCCCTATGAGAATTCAGTGAATGCACTTCCAAATGATTTCTGTCACTTTGTGTGTACTGTGTCTATATGAGCAATTTTCACTGGATCATGAGATATACGGCAATGCTGTGTCAGTTTACTCTCTGTGAATAAGTCTGTACATAGGATGAAAGCTCTATTTATTTGTACATAGGCTGTTTGGGGTAATGTATTTCTGTCACACGGACTTCACTCTGACAAAGGGCGTTTCTTCATATTCCACTGTCCACACCTTGTGCTTCTACTACTGGTAATCAAGTCATAGAATATCACTTCATGTAACTAAGTCTCTTCAGTGTGAAAATAATACTAATAAAATTATTGACTACTCAAAAAAAGTGTCTTATATTTTGGATAAATCTTCACCTGCAGATAATCAAGATTCTCAAGAAATAACATACACCATTGTGGAAGTTTTATTTCTAGGATTCAAGGAGCAAACAGGAGTTACCGTTCATTGTAACTTCCACTGACTGAAGACCGGTATCATCTGAGTCTTCAAATACCTGTGGGAAACTGTGCACTGAAAAGACTACTCTGAAGTAATTAAGTTTTAATTAATTAAATATATTAAAAGTGTAAATTCAAAAGACTAGTGGTGCCTACACTTTCAATTCAGCTTAAAAATCTCTGTTATAAATCTAAGACTTATATAAAATAGGAATTACTGGTCACTTTTTTCTTTGATTTATGCTCAATTAGCTGATCCATTTCAAAGACTACATTCTAAACAATTAACCCAATTTATGAATTACGTCAATTAAATTCTCTCAAAAACTTTTTTAGTTTACCTGATTTTCCCAAATACTCAAAAAAGCTGACAGTTTTACAAACCTAGGAAATAAATTCTTGGGAGGCTAGCAGGTGGCATGGTGGTTAAGGAAATTGAACTCCCACATGGCCAACTGCAGTTCAAGTTCCAGACCTGGCGGCTCACTTTCTCTTTCTCTCTTTCTTACTCTTGCTCACTCACTCTGTCCTTCTCTGGTCAAATTTAAAGAAAGAAAGAAAGAAAGAAAGAAAGAAAGAAAGAAAGAAAGAAAGAAAGAAAGAAAGAAAGAAAGAAAGAAAGAAAATTAAAGAAAATATTTTTTTAAAAGACTCTTGGGGACCAGACAGAGGCACAATGGTGTAACATAAGTATCTGGGTTTAGGTCGGGTGAGCTTTTTTTTTTTTTAAGAGATTTTCGCTATAGGGCACGTGCGCTCGCCAGACAGACAGAGAGAGACATAGAGACAGAAAGTGAGAAATCACCCCCCAGGGGGGATGGTCATGCCGCAATCCCTTCTCCTCCATTCTCCTCTCGGGATCTTGGGCACGCACGCACACGCGCCCGGCGTGAGTTTTAAACCACCAGGTCCGGGACGCGAACCACGGTCGACTACGTGGGAGTTCAGCGACATAGCCATTACGCTAACTGCTGGTTTGGGTGAACTTCTTGAAGAAGCTGAGCACATGGATGCCTGTATCCACGACTGGTTGAAGCTATGGTAGATCACAGTATGAAGACCTGGTGGCTTTCTACGTGTGATGTATGTGAGCACACACACCTGTGTGTTTCTGACTCTCATGCATGGAAGAAAATAATATTTTTTTAAATACATATATATATATATTCCTGTGCCCCACTATTTTTCAAGCTGCTGGGTCTCGGACTTGAACCATGGAGTCTGCTACGTGAGATCCAACACCTTAACCACCATGCCACCTGCTGCCCCTGCCTTTCAAAATCTTTTCATTTGGGTAGGTAAATTCTGCAGCTGTACCTGGATACAGCCAATTTTTCTATACCACTTGATTTTGTTCAGCTGATCTCTTTACGACCTGAGAGTCTTCATTCTCACATTCTCCATAATTTTCTTATGTGTTCTGATCACAGTTTTAAACATGTTATTGATAGTTGTGTGTCTGCACTAATGCTATGTGCTTGGTATAGCTCATTTCATTTCATCCTCATAACAATTCCTTGTGTGAAGTACCATCATTATTCCCATCTTACACTTAGAAATATGAGGCCCAAAGAAATTAAGTAACATGCTCAAGATCACACAGTAAGGGTCAGAACTGGAACTTGGGCAGAAAGTCTTTCTGCTACCTTGAATTTTGTTCTTTGAATCCAAGTCTCGGGAGTCATAATTATAAAGCACACAGGCATTTAGGTACAGTAAGGACACCAAAATAAACCAAGTATCTCACCTCTTTTCCTGGCTTTTCTAGACTTAGACTTCTTAAGGCATGAATGTGCACCTGCTGCATTTGATTGGATGTGCTTGGTACCTCCATCACAGGATTTTCCACTCTGACACCACTGACACTTTGTGCAAGAAAGTGATTTGTTGGTGGGTGCTGTGTGTGCATCATAGAATGTTTAGTAGTATCATTGGCCTTGACCCATGAGGTACTGGCTTCAACATTAAATGTTTTGCACATTGCCAAATGTTCCCTGGGAGTAGAGTGGGCAAAATTGCCCCCCCCCCCATTGCAAACTACTCTATCAGATAAAAGTCAGCCAACTACCTCAGGATATCTGGGCTACAGTCAATGGCTGCCTTTCAGTGCTGGCAGTGATTCTTTTAAACTTATTTATTTATTTATTTATTTATTTATTTATTTATTTATATTATGAGTGAGGGAGACAGAGATACAGCACCCCAGTGGGGTCCTGATACCATCATTCACTCAACTAGCCTCAACCATAGGCACACATATGCCCTGCGTATTCAGGAAGGTCATCGGATGTGAGCCAGCAACTTTCCCGTATGGGTCTGCCAAGCGGAGCGTTGCATTTTACTGCTGTGCCATCATCCAGTCCTCCTGACATAATCTTGTCAGATGTTCTGTGGCTGAGATCTCTCTTTCTCTCTATCTCTTTTTCTCCCTCCCTCTCTCTCTCTCTCAAACACATATACACACACAAACACACGTGTGCATACTACCCTTACTCCTACCAGAATGCAACAGTGCAGAGGTCAACATTCAAACAGAAAAAGCCCATTTGGCATCATTTTCTCAAGTGATCTCTTGAGTGAACAGCAGTGTCCTGGAACTTAAGCTTTGGGGCTCCTCCTGCAGCCCATTCCACAACTACAGGCAGTCTACCAAATACATTCTGGTTTAAGAAGTCTACCTTTGGGGACCAGCAGTTAGTGTAATGGCTATATCGCTGGACTCCCATGTGGTCAACCGCAGTTCCAGTCCTGGACTTGGTGGCTTAAACTCATACCAAGTGTGTGTGCGTGTGTGCCCAAGATCCCGAGAGGAGAATGGAAGAGAAGGGATTTCGGCATGGCCATCCCCTCTGGGGGGTGATTTCTTGCTTTCTGTCTCTCTGTCTCTTTCTGTCTTCCTGGGGAGGGCACACACTCTATAGCAAAAACCTCTCAAAAAATAAAGAGAAAAAAAAGAAGTCTGCCCCTGTATGTTCCTGATCTCTCCCTGGGCACAGGCTAACTATTCCACAACCATGGAAAGAGTTTTTGTTCCAAAAGCCAGATTCTGAAGTGGCCTCTTTAATGGTTGTTCAGTGGCATTTGTCCTGATAGGAGAGTTCCTTTCCCTAGAGGACCATTTAAGGTATTTTCTCTGTCTACACAACTAATATACTGAGAGCACACAGCTAAGTTTAAGCTTGAAATCTACGTTCTTCTCATCTCCCTTCCTTCTAAAATTAATCCCACTTTCAGAAAGGAGGAATTATGAATTACTTTATATTTAGGGAAAAGCCACACAAGCCAGCCCTATAGTGGTTAAGAGAGTCAGATCCTATATGGCCAACCGCAGTTTGAATCCCAGCCTTAGCAACCTGAAAAACATACCAGGTGCATGTGCATGTATGCTCAAAATCCTGACAGGATGGAGAAGTAAAGGGACCGTGATGTGAGTGTACCTCATTGGGGGAGTTCTCTTTCTCTTTCTCTCTGTCAAGCACACATGCCCGCCGGTAATTAAACAAAGAAAAGAAAAAGTATGGGACTTTTGACTCTCTGCATTCCACCCAGTGATGTTTTGAAAGACTGGAGTTTTACCTCAATGGTGATTTTTCATCTATGCTTAAGAATGTAAACATTTTCATCAGAATTATATTAGTGTTGAGTTCACCAATGCATCACCAATGAATCAAGTTGATTAAAATCCTTGATCAATTCTCAAGAGAATACAGTTAAATCATTTTTACTGGGCTTTTTGATTCATATCTTACTGAAATTTTCATGGAGAGAGATGATCTTATGTACAAATTTAAAAATAGGAACTCAATATATCAATCAAGTTTTGGTTTTATATCCATGTTGACCTTTTTATTGATCGTTAGTTATTAGGAATCTTCTGCATTTTTCCTACAAGTCCAGTTTTGATTGGTACAATTTAACAAATCTAACTTTTGCCAAGAAATGTAAGTTTTCCATCAAGTTTTCATACACAACTCTATAATAAATTTCACATAACCAAGTTAGCAACTGTCAGTTTTATTTTTGTGTACATATTGTCTACCAGTTCTCATTTTTCTCAGTACTTCACGCAAAATTTGCTTAGTGTTAAAATAGTAAGACAAAAATAAGAATCAAAATCGGTATCAAAACATCCTGCTTTACTAGTAAAATGGTTCCTAAGTCAATTCCTTAGGATTCGCAATGCTTTGTGCTAAGTTAAGATCAGGTGAGGAGGAAACCAAGACAGCAAACAATGGGATCATCTTTTCCCTATTACAGAATTCATTCCCAACAGACTCTGACCACAGATCCTAAGACAGCCTTCCTTTTTTCCTTTTCAGCTCCTCCCTATTCCTTTCCACCACTTTAACCAACAGAAAAGCACTACACTCTCCCCAGTTCCCAGTCATCTCACTTAGAGTTGGCCTTAGGAGCTTGGAAAGTTCTTTGAAGGAGAAAAGAATTCAACTTACCCTGAAAAAGAAGGCATGTGTAAAATAACCTTAGATCCCATGTTCAAAGAGGGAATCTCAGATGAGAATCCTAGAAAACACATTTCTTGACTTCACTAACATCAGTGCAGAAGTCCAGCAGAGTGTTAGTGTTCAAATAAAAGACAAAGTCATTTACATTGAGTCATGTGGCAAGACTGATTCAGTGGCATGTGGGCTGACCCCTCTACTAGAATGAATGAAGTTTATCATGGTTCTTTTTGTTGTTGTTCATGCAATGACATGAATCATGCATTCTGCACAAAAGATGTATACTCAAGATGATCCATTCAAAGGAGAAAAAAGATCATGTACGATTTTCAAGAGAAAGAGTTAGGGGGTCCTGCGCGGGCCTTCCAGGGCCCTGCGCGGGCCCCCCGGCCCGCGTATAGGC
>NW_006159459.1:275284-280513 GCF_000334495.1 Tupaia belangeri chinensis | reverse complement strand
AAGGCATGGAGGGCAACCATGGTTGCCAGGGACAATGGAGGAGGAAGATGGGACATAGCAGAGGGTGGGGGATGGGGAATCAGGGATGGCAAGACAAAGGGCAAGGTATGCAGGATATAAGAATTGGAAAATTATTTGCTGAGAACATGTATGTTGATGTGCTTGATTGAACCAATGCACAGTGTATTTTGGATGGAAAATTCATTTGTGTGTTGTGATGGTGTATAGTGAATTAATAAAAAAAAAATTAAAGAAAAAAAAAGAGAAAGAGTTAGAAAAACATTTTATAATTTCCCAATACTTGAAGACAAGCACTCCTCAAAATCAACTGGTTGGTAATTAAGCATTTAGCTGAATACACAGTGGCTAAGGAAAAAAATCAGTTATTTGCCATCAATGCTAGGCTTCAAACTACAACAGGATTTCAGTATCTGCCAACATTTTTATTTTTTCGCATGGATCCCATCAGACTCAGCCACATAGAGTTCACCGAGGCAGCTTGAGATCTGAGATTTGCAGATCTACGCCCCTCCAGATAAAAGACCGTGCAGAAACCATAGTGAAGATATTTCTTCTTAGAGGCAGGGCATAGTGTTTTATAAGTATCTCTCTTTTTTTTTTCTTTCCCTCCCACTTGCTATGGTTTTGATAATGGTTTGTCCCCCCCAAAGGATCATGTATAGAAATTTGATCTCTACGATAATAATATTTGGAGGTAATGAGACCTTTAAGGTCTAGTGTTTGGATCATGGGGCATGAGTAGATTAGTGCTATCTCATAGAAGGGAGTAAGCTCTCACTCTTAGAAAGGGGTTATTTCCTGGAGAGAGGGTTATTATGAAAGATGACTGCTTGCAGGTCATTCTCTCTTTGCATGTGCCCACTGGCCTTTCCGCCTCTGCTGGTCATGTTGTGATACAGAATCAGAGGTTGACCAGATACCAGCTTCATGTGCTTGGACTTCCCAACCACCCAAATTGAGCCAAATAAACCTCTCTATCCTTTATAAATCACCAGTCTCGTGTATTTCTGTTTAGCAACACAATAAAATACTAAGACATCATAAAAAAATGGGAAATTGGGAAGAGGTTTTCCTCCTGCCTAAAATAACAGTTAATTCCCAAAAGAAATAAGAGCTTGCTGGGGCCAGCAGGTGGCATGGTGGTTAAGGCACTGGACATTCCCACATGGCCAATCACGGTTTGAGTCCCAGACCTAGTGGCTTGCTTTCTCGCTTTCCTTCTCTCTCTCTGTACCTCTCTCTGGTCAAATTAAAATAAATGAATGAATAAATAAAATTAAATGATTCTTTAAAAAAATAAAGGGGGGGGGCTTGCTTACCACAACTGTGTCATGACAGGTTAGACACATACATGAGCATGTAGCCATCTCAGCTCTCCTGTCTTCACAGATGTATTCAAGTATGGTGTATCACATGGAGGAATCCATGTGATCTCTACTATACAGGAAAAATTTCATAATTCAGAGTAAAGGTTCCTGAATTAGTAAACTGCCTGGATTATAGAATATTCTCCAAGAGCCTGACCTGGAAAAGAAGTATAATTTCTACCAGATGCTCATCATGTGGTTCTGGCTGTTCTTTGATAAGTCATTTCCAGATTCTGGACACCTCTGGCCAACACAAAGTTCTTTTGTGTATTAAACCAAAACCTTGTCTTCTTATACCATCTACATACTGGGTTGGATTTGAGGCTATACTATTGGATAATTGGAAAAGTATTTTTTCTCTGCAAAAATGTGTCATAACTTTTACAACAACCCAATATAACAGCATCAGTAAAAGGGTAAATTTTGGGATTGAACTACCCTGAATTAGTATCCTTAGTTGACTAATTTCTACCTGTGTGCCCTTGAATAAGTAGCTAACCTCTGTAATCTGTTAAAGTGAGCTAATAATAGCTGTCTTACAGGATTGTGGTGACAATTAAATTAAATGCTTAGCACTGTGCCTAACACGTAATAGCTGCTTGATGATGGTAGCTATCATTATTATTTCACTCCTGAGACTACATACACTTCTAGTCCTAAAAATCATCAACTCCTCTTACTGTCTTTCATATAGCATGTTTTCAAGTGCCCACACAACTCTAGATTATAGAATATTCTCCAGACCCTCAACTGGAAAACACCCTAAAAGAATTTTCTTGGTTATTCTCTGTATATAATCTCCTAAAATTAAATCTCTTTTAACATGAGGCACCCAGAGAAATTACGATACTCCTGATGTGTTCAGAGAAGATTAAGATTAGTACAAAACAAGCATCATTAAGTGGCTTAGAATTGAGTCAGGTTTTTACAGTGTATCATATTATCGACTCATAGTGACATCACTAGCAGCCAAACCCCAGGCCTTACCCCTAACCTGTACTGTTGCCATTCAGACCAAATCATCAAGCACAGCACCTCAAGGTAAGTCCTAGTCATTTTGCTCCATAGGTTTTTGTTCATTAATAACTTTATAATTTAAAAAATCTTTTTAACAATTTTTACTCTGATTTTATCACCTATATGGACCTTTGAAGGACAGTGACATGCAAAAAAGGAGGTCTAAGCATAGCCGAATCAAAACACTGAGCAAAAAAATTATAATAGGAAGAGAAGCAGGAGCATGTGAGGTCTTAATCTCAGGGCCTTGGTTTCCTCATCTATAAAGTGGAGATGATCATAATAGTATATACCTAAAATATGGATAATGTGAAATGTCAATTACCTAATATAACATTTTTAGATAAAGCCTAATCCATAATAAACACTCAATAAATGCATTTTACTAATAAATAATCCATTGGTAAAATCTAGACATAATTACCACAAGACAAGTTACAATGTACTGACAAAAAGGTATGACGTAAGACTGACCTGACAGTGTTCTTGAAGAGCAAAGTCTGCCCACGGTGATCAGCATTTCTTGCTCTGATGGTTTAGGAGCCCTTTTTCATATTATTCTCTCAATTTTTGGTCTCTGTCAACATTAAACCAAGCTAGTTGTCAGTATATATATCCACTCTTTTTCTCCATTTTCAAGATTGGCATTGTCTTTGCCCCAGTCTTTGTTTTTCTCCAATCACTGAGGGCCACCAACTAGTGGTTTAGAGCTCTCACCACCATTTGGAAGTTAGTTTGGTATCATTTTATCATCTTGTTTCCCTTCTTGGCTTTGTTCCCTGTTACTGATGTTGGTTTTATCTTCTTTAAGACACAAACCCTTCTTTAGACAGCGAGACAGTCTATAAATACAAACTGAGAACATCTCATTGTTTTCTGTCATTCCTCAACTCACTCCCAAGCACCAGATTGACTTGCTATGGTTTGAATGTGTCCCCAAGTATTCATGTTGGTGCTCAGTTGTACTGTGAAAGTATTAAGAGGGAATTTATTCAGATTATGTTGTTGAAAGATGGGACCTTTGGGAAGTGATTAGGCACTAGGATGGGCCCCCCTATAATTGAGTCCTAGAGAGTTTATAAGGAGAAGAAATGAGACAGAGACAAACGGGTGCTGGCACACTGTTTTGCTCTGTGTATGCCCCTGCCCTCTGCCAGGCTGCTGTGCAGCAAGAAGCCCTCACCAGATGCAGAGCCCTTCAGTCACAGACCAACAAACCGTGAACTGAATAAACCTCCGTTTTCATAAATTACAGAGACCCAGGTACTTCTATTATTAGCAACAGAAGAGACTAGAAATCTACCCCTTCTTAGTTTCTTTGTTTAAGTAGCTAAATCTCTTGTGTAGTTCTTAGTTTTTTGTTTTTTGTTTTTTAACTAAAGCAGCATCTTTATAGCTTCTTGAACTTGGCTAGTGATAATCTATAGAAGTACTTTTTTAAAATCTATTTACTCATGTAAATTAGCAAATAGGGTAATTTTCACTAGCTTGTCAATTATTTGTACGTAAAGAAGAATTGCTAGGCCCGACTGCCCCTGGACCTTGGCGCATCCCCACCCCACTCCTCTTTGGACCTCAGGTTGGTTGCGTGGGACTTTAAGACGAACTCACACCCCACCCCACCCCACCTGCAAACCGGATCAAGCCAGTCAGCAGTTCTGGACACCAGGCAGTCTGTGCCTACAGGCCCGTCTGCCCAGGACCTGTCATCCTCTGGCCCTTTCCCAGTTGCCTTTAGACTCTCTGAATTTTAGTGATTTGAATAGTGCGAGACACACGTTGTGCACCACGCAATTTCCTTTTTTGTTTTGTTTTTCTTTGCTCTTGAGGTGTTGCTTCTTAGGTCAGTTGGAGGCTCACCACTCTTTAGAAACAGGGAGGACTTTGGGCCATCCAGGACTAGTGGCAACAGTTAATGGTGATGGTGAGCAACGGATAGGCCAACCATAAGAGAAATCATCAATTTTCTAATACTGTACAACTTTTAACACTCAGAAATACCTTAAATAAGTTAAGAAGCAACATATAGATTACCTGATGACTAGGAACAATCACAGAGGCTCAAAAAGTATGAGCAACCAACAAAAAACCTCTGCCCCAAGGGAAATCATCAAGCCTACATCACCCACAGTCAATACAATGGACATCATGGACATGTCTGATAAGGAATTCAGAATATTTGTAGTGACCAAACTAACTGAGATGGAAGAGAAAAGAGACAAGGAGCTCCAGGAGATGAAGAAATACTTTCATGACTTGAAAGAAGAAATAGATACCTTAAACAAGAACCAGATGGAACTTCTAGGGTTGAAGAATGTGATACAGGAAATCAAAACCTCCCTTGAAAGTATTAAAAGTAGGTTAGATCAGGCAGAAGATTGAATCTCTAATGTAGAAGACAAAACATCTGACCTAGAAAAAAGCATCAAGAAGATTGAGAAAATAACCATGGAAAATGAGGATAATATATGAGGATACTGGATACCATCAAGTGCCCCAAAATCTGGATAATTCATATCCCAGAAGAGGAAGAAAATAATAAAGGCCTAGATAATTTATTCCATGAAATCCTGGAAGAAAACTTTCCAAACCTAGAAAGGCATTCGAATATCCAGACCCAAGAAATACATAAGAACCCCGAGTAGAATCAACCCAATAAGATGCTCTCCAAGGCACATCATAGCCAGACTGGCATAAACAACAGACAAAGACAAGATACTAAAGTTGGCAAGAGGGAAATGTCAAGTTCCCTACAAATGTCACCCCATCAGGCTAACATTGGCTCTCTCAGCGGAAACAATGCAGGCAAGGAAAGAATGGGGAA
>NW_006159459.1:273386-274035 GCF_000334495.1 Tupaia belangeri chinensis | reverse complement strand
GAGAATACTGTACCCGGCAAGATTATCTTTTGGGTGGGAAGAAAAGACAAGAACATTCTCAGATAAACAAAACCTGAAAGAATTTACCAGCACCAGACCAGATCTCCAAGAAGTTCTCAGGAAAATTAAATACAGACACATTGAAAGAAGAGTTCAAAAACTAAGAAAGTGGCCAGCTTAACCATAGGGACAAGTCTGGAGTTGAATATTATATCCCAGAATTTAATAGGAAAAATGGAACCAGAACAGAAGATAAAGACATGAGATTGATAGGCTCATGCACCTACCATTTGAACAGAATCCTAACCTGTTTCCTGGTTTTAAGAAAAGTTCCTTAGCATTTCTATGATTTAAGTTAAAACTGGTTTTCTTAATAGTACCATATGAACTTACCATTGAAAGTAGTTAGATTATTTAAGAAATTGTGTGATCAATACAATGTGGGTGGGAAAGGAATAGAAATCAGATGTAGACGCCAGAGACAGTGGGAGAAGAGGGTGGGAAAGCACAGAGGTCAGAAAGAGGGGTAAAAAATTCTAAGAACTATAAGTGAAAAATTTTGGATAATAATACGCATGATTAAGTCACTATGCAGTATAATCTGGATGGAAAATCACATTTTGTATGCTGTGATGATGCTTAGGGAAAG
>NW_006159459.1:272237-273235 GCF_000334495.1 Tupaia belangeri chinensis | reverse complement strand
ATGTATATATCAGCTGTGTTTGCTATGAAAATATTTAGATTAATTAAGATCTTTAGTAATTCAATAAAAAATGGGGGAAAAACAGTATAGAAAGTACCAGAAACAGTCTGGGAAGAGAGTGGGAGATGGCAGAGGGTAAGAGATAGGGAATCAAGGATGGGGGGGGGGCAAAACATACAGGAAACAAGAAATGGAAAATTATTTGTTGACAATGACATGTATGTTGATGTGCTTGATTGAGACAATATACAGTGTACTCTGGATGGAAAATCTCATTTTGTATGCTGTAATGATGTACAGTGAATGAATGTAAACAAATAAAGTTAAATAAGACATTTAAAAAAAATTCTCTAGTGAATTGCCAATTATATCTCTAAAAAGGGCAAATAATGATAGGACTTACTGAACTGAAATTACTATAAAAAATGTAAAAAAACAACAATATTCATATTTCTTTAACCACATACCAGTCTTACATAAATCAGAACTTGCAACAAAAATATCCAATCATTCATTCATGATCCAAATTCTGGTGTAGCAGATCAATGAAAATATGGTACACATCGGGGCCAGCAGGTGGCATGGTGGTTAGGGGCTCTGAACTCCCACATGGCTGACCATGGTTTGAGTCCTGGACCCGGTGGCTTGCCTTCTGACTCTCTCTCTCTCTCTCTCTCTCTCTCTCCCCCTCTCTGGTCAAATTTAAATGAATAAATAAAATTAGATAAAATCTTTTAAAAAACACGGTACACATAAAAAAGGTCAGACATTTATGTTTTGTCATAAATGAGACAGTGGCCACCTATTACTCATTAGTAGCATTTTTTTTAAAGAAATTTTATTTAACTTTATTTATTTTTAAATGTGACCAGAAAGGGACAAAGTGACAGAGAGAGAGAGGGAAAGTGAGAAAGCAAGCCAGCAGTTCTGGGATTCGAACCACTGTCAGCCATGTGGGAGTCCAGTGCCCTTAGCCACCATGCCACCTGCCAGCCCAC
>NW_006159459.1:270478-271036 GCF_000334495.1 Tupaia belangeri chinensis | reverse complement strand
CAGAGAAAGCATTTGATAAAATACAACATCCTTTTATGATTAAGACCCTCAATAAGACTGGTATAGAAGGGTCATTTCTCAACACAATAAAAGCAATCTATGAAAAACCTACAGCTAACATTATACTGAATGGGGAAAAGCTGAAAGCTTTTCCGCTAAAATCGGGTACTAGGCAAGGCTGCCCATTTTCTCCACTGCTCTTTAATATAGTACTGGAAGTCTTAGCTAATGTAATCAGAGAAGAAAACAATATATAAGGCATTCAAATAGGCAAAGAAGAGTTGAAAATATCTATTCGCAGATGACATGATGGTATACTTAGAAGACCCAAAGGTCTCCATGAAAAAACTTCTTGAAGTAATAAGTGAATACAGTAAAGTGGCAGGATACAAAATCAATATCCAAAAATCTATAGCATTTCTATATATGAACAAGTTGAACGAAGTAGAGCTGAAGAAAAGAATCCCTGGGAACCAGCAGCTAGCGTAATGGCTATGTCGCTGGACTCCCATGTAGTCGACCGCGGTTCGCGTCCCGGACCCGGTGGCTTAAAAATCA
>NW_006159459.1:248201-270412 GCF_000334495.1 Tupaia belangeri chinensis | reverse complement strand
ACCCCCTGGGGGGTGATTTCTCACTTTCTGTCTCTATGTCTCTCTGTCTGGCGAGCGCACACGCCCTATAGCGAAAATCTCTCAAAAAAAAAGAAAAAAAGAAAGGAATCCCTTTCACCATAGCCTCAAGTTGTATAAGACACCTAAGGATAAACCTAAGTAAAAAAGTCAAAAACCAGGGACCAGCAGTTAGTGTAATGGCTATGTCACTGGACTCCCACGTAGTCTCCCGCGGTTCGAGTTCCGGACCCGGTGGCTTAAACTCACGCTGTGCACGTGTGCATGCGTGCCCAAGATCCCAAGAGGAGAATGGAGGAGAAGGGATTGCGGCGAGGCCATCCCCCCTGGGAGGTGATTTCTCGTTTTCTGTCTCTCTGTCTCTCTCTGTCTGTCTGGCGAGCACACGCGCCCTATAGCAAAAACCTCTCAAAAAAATAAAAAAGCACTTCCAACTTTAATAACATCAACTTCCCCCTAGCAGACCAAGCCATAGCACAGTAGTTAAGTGCTATGCATAAGAACCCAGATCCTACCTAGCCAACCACAGTTCAAATCCTGACCTTGGAAGCCTGATAGACACACCAGAAACATGTGCATGCATGCCCAGAACCCTGACAGGATGGAGAAATGGATTTTTAAAAAGATTACAGTGTGGCCATGCCCTAAGTGAAGAGTGCTTTGCTTTCTCTCTCTCTCTTTCTCTTTCTCTCTCTCTTTTACTCTCTGGCAGGTGCATGCACCCACTGGTAATTAAATAAATAAACACTCTTTTTTTATTCCCCTATAATTATTTATATAGGCAATCATCTTGAAAACATTTCAACATTAATGTTTGAAAGAAAAAGTAAATAAATAAAACCCACCCCCTAGTTGACATGCCAAGTTACTGGGGTTCAAATGCAGAAACAACTGCCAAACATATAGAGGTCTTGATATAAAGCATGCTGTGGTCAGAGTCCACACTGTCAGGAAGACTGACTTTCTTGGCCTCATCCTATAGAAGTTACTCAATGAATATTTGCTGCTGAAGAATAATCCTCTTCTAATATCGAGATATAATTATCACAAATCAGGCTACTACATTACCAATCCCCGGCCTATGGAACTACACTGCTCTATTACTACTCCCAGGGGGGTCATTGGACATCTTAACTGAGTCATAACTCCATAAAGTGTCTGGTTCATACTGAGTCCTAAGCTCACTGTATGTTAGCTCCCTCGTCCCCACTTCATGGGATTTTGAACAAGTTACAAGATTCAGAAAACCTCTTCAATGGGTCCTTATTGGGATGTCTGAATACATAAGCCTAAAAATTTCAGGCATCCTAGTCATTTATTTTAGCACTCTAATAATACTGTCTTAGCTTTCTAATAGTACTGTGTATACATTAGAAAAACCAAAGATGTCATCTCAGTCCCCCACCTCCCTCTTCCTGCAATATACCAGGCAACTTGAAACTAAAAGCCTCACCTGGTTATTAACAATGTCCAAAAAGGATTCTAGGTCAGTCTAGGTGTAAGGCTTACATAGGACATTAAAAAGTCCCCAGAATTACCAAATCTTTTGGATCACCTTGGTGATCTATACCTGCTATGAGCATACTGAAATACTAAACTTCTACTTGGACAGCTTGTCTCTGGGGCTAGCTCGAATATTAATTGCATGCTGTGTATTTCTACAGGAACAGACATCAGACACTGCAAACCCAGAGTATGCAAGCACTTGATAAATTCTACCTCTCCTGCTCCATCACCCATGGCAGACATTGACAATCAATTTCAGCACCATTTCTCTTTCTACTTTTCAGTAGCACATTTTTAGGCAGCCACTACTAATCAATCACATTGGTATGTAAGAACAAATCTAATTGCCATGTTCTAGCCTAATTTATAAGTGAGGAAAATGAGGACTAAATAGACAATTTTATTTTTCTGAGATAACACTACTAAGCAGTACTGGATATTATCTTTTTTTTTTTTTTAATTTGTTAACAGTTCTTGTTGCAATAGCCAAAATGCATCACCTTGGAACCCATGTTGTCAAGGATATTTTATACATTCAATCATGACATACACGAATCTTAGAGTTGCGGATTTACCACTTACTTACAGAGTAGCTAAAGAACTGTGATGAGAAGTCTTCTCATTTAAAAGGCTTAAATTGTGGCACAGTGGTTGAGTCACTGGACTTCCACATGGCTAACAATAGTTGAAGTCTCAGACCTGACAGCTTGAAAATGACACTGAGCACATGTGCATATATGCCCAAAATCTCAAAAAGAGAATAGAGAAGAAGGGATTGTGGCATGGCCACTCCCCACCCTGGGGGTGATTTCTCACTTTCTGTCTCTCCAGCAAGAGCATGCACCCTATAGCAAATTCTCTCTGAAAAATAAAATAAAATAAAATAAATTTTTGATAGAGAATTTTGTTATAGGGGGTGTACACTTGTTGGAGAGACAGAGACAGAGAGAGACAAAAAAACAAGAAATCACCCCCCATGGGAATGACCCTACCACAATCTCTTCTCATCCATTCTCCTCTCCGGATTCTGGGCATACATGCACATGTGCCTGGCATGAGTTTTTTAAGCCACCAGGTCTGGGAGTCCAGCAACATAACCATTACTCCATCTGGTGGATCTCTAAATAAAAAAAATTTTAATGGGAGGGAAAAAGGCTTAAGTTAATCCATTAGGTTTATAGCCAGAAAGTGAATAATAGCTGGTTCTAATTAGTGAGAAATGTGTAGAAAGAGCAAAAATATTTTGGCTGCTGGGGTTTAGTAATAGAATTTCCAGTAAATACAAATCACCTCAGGGACCACAAAAAGAAAAAAAAAATGTTATGTTCAAATTGGGTCACAAAACTGTTGGAATGTACACATATAGTTCTGTCTACTGCCAGAAGCTAATGACCTATGTCCTTCAAATAGAATCAGGTCAGAGAAGGTTGTAAACATTCTAACTTCCCTGTTTTATCTCAGGAGCTCACTCAAATTACAATCGATTGCAGTAGCAGCTCCACTGGACTTCAGAGAAATAAAGAAAAAGAAAAAATGTTTCCACAAGAAAAGGAATACTACTCATTTCCTTTGGCCTGATATAGGGATAGTCTTTATAAAAGACTGAGAGGTTACTATTGTTTGAATGTGTCCCTGGAAAAACTGATGTGTTAAAGTTCGGTTGGTATTGTGATGGTAATAAGAGGATGAAAACAATCCCGCCATGACATGGAAATATGGAGTCTTTGGGAGGTGACCAGGAATAGATAACATCATGAAGAAAAGACCCCCACGATTGAATGTTGGTGGCTTTAAAGGAAGGAGGAGAGAGACCAAAGTGAACAAATAATCTTGCCCTCTCACCATAGGATGCCCTGTGCCACCCCAGAATTCTGCAGAGTACCCACCAAAAAGACCCTCACCAGATGTGGCACCTGACTTGGACCTCCAAAATTGTTAGCTAAATTAATCTTTATTCTTTATAAATTACCTAGTCTGTGGGATTCAGTTACAGCAACAGAAAAATTGGTAAAATAGAGGTAAAAGGAAGACCCTGAGTATACCAAGGATCTTCAAATTCCCAGTCGATCCCTGGGCTATTGCCAACAATTTTGTTTTAGTATCTCTCTAGCTCAGTGATTCTCAACTCAGAGTTTCACCTGAAGAGTGTATCAGAAATATCTGGAGGCTTTTTCAAACTACATGTAGAATAAAACAGCTCCATCCTTTGGTGCCCCCTGCCACCACACCAGTATGCTTTCCCAGATGACAGCAATAAAGAGTTACCTATTAAAGACAGTAGGCTATTAACCCACAGCAGTGCTGGATGGGGAAAAAAAAAAAAAAAAAAAAAAAAAAAAAAAAAAAAAAAAAAAAAAAAAAAGTTTAGCCCAAGGCCCTGATCCCTATGGAAATTGTAACTGGCACTAAAAGGAGTCTACTACGTCTTCAGGTTTTTCCAAGTGACCAGATAGAACACCTTATCTTTATTCATGCATATAGGACCTGCATTGCACCTGATACAAGGACTTAGCCCCGGGGTACTGAGGAGAATAAACCCCAGTCCCTGTCCTCAATGTCTGCACAGTCTGCAGAGGATGACAAATGCATTACAAATACATGACTTGTCCTATAGAATAAGCAACCACAAAGGTGATTAAGAAGCCAGATGAGTTTAAATCCCAGCTCTGCGACTTACTGGCTGGGCGAGTTAAAACTCCCTGTGCCTCACTTTCCCAATCTATAACCTCAAAAGAATTGTTTTATGTAGGTTAGAGTGGATGAGGATATGAGTTGCCAAAATAGAGCTATCTCTTCTGCTTGGCCAGACAGCATTCTCTCCAGGTGTTCATTATTGACCTTTGCCTGTTAGGGTAGGGATAAGAATTACTGGGTCATCGGAAGATATCACAACGTGTTTTTCTATCCAAAAATTGTCATGACTTTTCCCACCATCCAATGTAATCTTTTCTATCAGCAGCATTGATGTCAGCCTTAACTGGGCAGGAACTAATCTAATGACAAGAAACTGACTCAGATTCTTCTGGGAAGAGGCATTTTGGGGGCAAGAAAGCCATAGAGGATATATGTGAGCGAAGTCTGAGAAGTGGGCAGTAGGCACAGGCTTCCCAGACAGCCACCTCCTACAGTCACTGAGCATTACCAGATGTCCTGGCTGTGGAGAGAGGCACATTCCCCACAACCCATGCTGAAAGGACAGGCAGGTTCCAGCCAGCACTCTGTTGCTGTCCTGGACATCAGCTGCCAGAGCAACAGGGGCAATTTGAAATTACCTCTTTTAGATGTGACTGCCAAAAAGAAGAGCAAGGTGAGAAGAGGGACAGAAGGAACACAGAAAGATGCCATTGCACACTTACTTAAAATGCAACCAGGAAGTTGTTGGTGCTGCTGCCCTCTACAGGCCAAATGGTAGACCGTGAAGATTGTCTACAAAACACGCCCTGAAGATGAGCTATGATGCGTTTCTGCGAGGTAGCCTGGGAGTAACAGGAAAGAGGAATAGGGATTATAACAACAGAAAGGGCGAAGATCAGGCTATACATGCAAACCTGATGGTCTATAGGTCTTCAAAGGTTCTCACCCAAAAGTGAGCAGTACTGCCCCCATGGGAGATTTGAAAATGTTTGCCAATGGTTTTGGTTAACACCATGACTCCAGAGCACTGGAGTATTTAACAAGTAAAGCCCAGCAATACTATTATCTTCAACAGAAAAGAATTATTCCACTCAAATACCACCTGTGAAAACCACCAATAGGGCTTTGGTTTTGCTAGGGCTCCATCAGTCCACTATTTCTCAAACACAGGAACTTCCCGATTCCTATGTATGTCCCATAACCTCCAGAGAACCCAGTTTGTAAAACATTGGGTCAAAAGTTAGATGTTGCCTGTTCTGGAAATAGCTCGGTAATAATGGGATTGTAAGCATGAGTGCAGAAGCAGGCGCCAACATTAATGCTGCACTTGGCTTTGAGGTGGTCATCTATGATCCATAATAGGCATGAGTCAAATCAGCTTTATTTTGAGAATGAAATCACTTTATTTACTGCAATGCTATTATAATAAAAACAAATTCTTAAACGGGTCACGTGTAAGGGCTAGGTGTGAGGAGAATACCAGGAAGGATCTGCTGCAGATTTTCAATAGCAGGAGGAAATGGGGACCTGGTAGATGTGTACATCCACAGTTTGTAGTCCGGGCTCATGGACTTCTAAGACTACCTGATGGGTTTTGTAGAGTCCATGAAGTGTATACAGTAGTTTGAGTTGAAATGCATTGTCCTGGGGAGACCCCAAAGGAGTGTGTGTCTTCTAAAAAGGTAGACTTACTGTTGTGGGTGTCTCTGGGTTGCCACCCATAATACTGTAGTTCATACGCCTTCACAATCCACACCATTCCTGCCAGTGCCTGGCTCTCAGGGCCCGAGGGTGCACATGCTTCTGTGACCTTGCACAGCCTAGAGACATGAGCCATGTAAAGATAATGGTGAGCATGGGGGGGCTTCAGTGCTAGGATTCTTTTACTGATTTTAGTAAGTTTCTCTATGCGGAATAATAAACTGTACTCTAAAACATGGAAACCTGGTAAAAGGAAATTTCGGTCACTGGAAAATTCAGGATATGTTTGTTATCCATAAAAAAAAATTCTTTTTTATAATGTAATAAAAAAACCTCTCATACTCTCAAAAATGTGCTGTGGGGACCAGCAGTTGGCGTAATGGCTATGTTGCTGGACTCCCATGTAGTCGATCGCAGTTCAAGTCCTGGACCCAGTGGCTTAAACTCATGCCGAGCATGTGTGAGTGCATGCCCAAGATCCCAAGAGAAGAATGGAAGAGAAGGGATTGCAGCATGGCCATCCCCCCTGGGGGGTGATTTCTCGCTTTTTTTGACTCTCTGTTTCTCTCTTTCTGGTGAGTGCATGCGCCCTATAGCAAAAACCTCTCCAAGAAAAAATGAATGTGCTGTGGACACAAGAATATATCAGTATCACCCAAGGATACCGACAACTTGGTCTTTGCCTATAAAGGTGTTTCAGCTCCCACTACTCAAGGATGCTGCCTACCAGCACCTGGGAAGTTGGATGCACATCCAAAGACCTGCCTTTGCCCAACCTCCTACAGAACTTGAAACTCTGGGTACAAGCCCAGCAATCTAGTTTAACAATCCTGCCAGGTGATTTTGATCCCCACTAAAATTTGATAATGAATGATTTATAATGTAATTGTTCATTTGAAACTTAAGTGTCTTATTAAGTAACAAATAATACTGATCGTGACAAAGCCATTCATTTCTTTTTTCTCAATAACTGAGAGCGTGGAGGAGTGAGACACAAGGCAATGTGTATGGAAGAAACAAAACTGTCCCATAGCACACATGTCCTATAGCAAAAATCTCTCTCCAAAAAAGAGAGAGAGAGAGAGAGAGAGAGAGAGAGAGAGAAATAGGCTGTTTGGCAGGAGGAGCAGAAGAAGGAAGGAAGGTTAACATTGATTAAGCACTTAATGCCAGGTGCTCTCAGAAGGACCATCTCATTTACTCCTCACAACTCCCCTGCCATGCAGCTAGAATTACCCCATTAACAGATGCAGGAACTAAGCCTTTAGGGAAGGCAAATGATTTCCCCCAAATCATCCAGCTACTTAGTAGGAGGAGTGAGATTTGGATCCATGCCCATAAGACTCAGAAGACCGTGTTCTCTCTTCCAAATTCCACTGAGCCATTGTTAGCACTGTCTCAAAGAACTTCCTATGACGATGGGAATACACCTGTGCCAGTAGCCACATGTGGCTATTGAGCGCTTGAGATATTGTAGACAGTGCAACTGAGGAATTAATTTTTGTAGAAACTAGGTCTTTTACTTATTTTTAATCTTTTTAGTTAATTTAAATTTAAATAGCCACACAGAATTAGTGAATATTCTATTGCACAGTGGAGGAGTATATAGTTTTGTATAAAAATACCATAAGAGAAGAAATCTTTACCCAAAATAATCCTCAAGGGAAAAAGTAAGCACATTCAAGAGCATTAGTGCAACTAGCAATTTGTCATATGATTCATTAATCTTTTCGTAATGGAAATGCTGACAGACTCTTATTAACAGTGTCTGGGTTAAGGAAATACTATTAATCCAGAGGCTCAGTTACTCAGATTTAAAGAGGCCTGCCTTCCTGAATGTTGGCAGCCAGCAAACGCCAGAGATAGGGCCGTGAGGTGGCCTGTGCCACTCGCTAATGGACTGAATGAGGGCAGTAAAGGCAAATGGAACCATTTCAATAAATCATCTTTTATCCACTTGACAGATTTTAGAGACACCCTGTCTTGTTTCTCCTAATCACAGTTCTACTAAATGTTAAAAGGACATAGCCAAATGTTTACGCCATTCAGTTTGGTTCACAGCAATGAACCTAGCAGGGATAAGTTACCTAGCATTGCTCAGGGCTGGGCAGAGCAGCCTTCCAAGATGCAGACTGCAAACCTTCTGCAGATGGACAAGGAAGATAGTTAGGCATGCCATCTGGTTAGTATTGTTGACATCTGTCCTTTGATTTTGAATGCCCACTTAGATAGGAATTCCAGCCCCAGGGGCTATTTAATAGATCCCAGAATAGGTAAAAAGGCCAACTCTTTTCTTATCAACAAACAAGATCCACTATCCAAGCTTTATTACTCTAAGCCATATTATTTGCCTTTTGAATTGCCTAACATTTGGGGACCTTTTCATAGAATAGATAAATCTGTAATTGCTAAGGTGGAGAAAAGCCATCTCCATGCACTGTGCAAAACCAGGGCCTCAGTCATATAACAGAAATAGTAAGTGAAAAGACTAACTAAAACAAGCCCCAAAGCCACAAAGAGAGTTGAGAGATGTCCTGAATGTTGGTCATTAGGGCCCATGCAATGTAGAACAACGTGAAAGGATTTTTAAATGTTTAATAGTAAAGAAAGGAAGACAAATCAAAATAAAAGGCAGTACAAAACAACAACTGTGGGGCAGCCCAGCCCTGAGCGGTAGCCGTGTTTGCAGTAGCCCTGACCGTGCTCTCTCCACCCCAGTGGTCTCGTGAGCGCTATCTGTAAGTCCATTTTAGAATCGTGTTTACATAAGTTCACTCAGAAGCAGGATTACAAACAAGTCTCCTTTCTCACACTGACTGGATTATCCAAAGTGACTGCCTACAGAGCTATCTTGAGAAGGCCTTGGAAACCAGATTTGGGCTCCACTGGAACCACCAGCAGAATGGATTAGTGGTGTCTACAGTAGGGGAAGGATGGGGAAAGTGGCAGCACTGCCACATGGGGCAGGTTCTAAGCAGGTGTGAATCCCAGAGTAGAGAAAGGCTAGCAGGCAGTCCCACGGTGGCTCCACAGCACACACTCAGTGCAAGGTCCTGTGAGGGAAGCACCGGCACGCTGCTGTGTCTTGCACGCTGGCTTAGGCTAAAGAATCAGACTCAGATCTCCTGCTTCCAGTTCAGGGCACTTCTGTCAGAAAGGGACCCCATAAGGTTTGCAGGGATGGCCTTTCTCCTGCTGCTACACTGCCTCACAAGAGAATGTGCACCCAGAGGGCTCTTAGTAGATGGAGCACAGCAGACTACATTTCTTGAGAAAACTAACCATATTTAAAGAATCAAAAGACCTGGTTTTAGTCCATCCCTGCCACTTTACTTCAGTAAAAAAGAAAAGACACTTTACTTCAGTTTCTTTATCCATAAAATGAAGGAGTTTAACCGGGTGGCCTCAACTTCTCTTTGTATTCCTATATTGTGTAACTCTATAATCCAAGGGAAATTCAAACAACTGCGCTACGTGCCCATCCACAAATCGCAGCAGTAGCCGCTCCCCTTTGTGACATACTGGATCCTTTGAAAGTCATCTTGTCCTTGGTTAGTGAGTTTCTGCTGTTTATATCCCCCTGGACTCCTCTTGTCCCAGAGTTAGAATTTGGATGTGAAATCACTTTTCTAACCCACCTCACGGAAGACTGTTGACATACAAATTGGGATCTTTCCAGTTGCCTGACTGGCAGAACGCTTCACGTTCAAAGAATTTCGTTTTGTAAAAACTTCACAAGATGGCTACTAGAAATGCCTAACATATTTCCCTCTCAAGATAAAAGGACCAAAACAAAGAATAAGCAACTGATATTCATTGCTGTGTTTGAGGGAGAGTGTTGGAGTGCAGTGTGAGTGTGGTAGAGACACTGCAGAGCACAGAGACTCAGGAAAGCTTTGTAGAGAGGGGAGCAAAGCGTTCAGTATCTCCTGCCCTATCGCCCTAGTCAAGATCAACTAGGAACTAGAAGGGACTTCTTGTTCTGGGGAAAGAATAAGCAAGAAACCTTCAGCAGTACCATTGACACCTTTGACACCTGAATTTTACCACAGAGGAATTCTATAACCCTGAATCCAATTTAGGGAGTGACCAAGGGTGGCCACACAGCTGAATTACCACAGGGGAGAAGTCCAGTCTTTGTTGTACCATCCCCCACACAGGTTGTGGCAAAGCCATCCTGTGACCATATCCACCTGAGTTGTCCAGAAGCAGCTGGGCAAACACACTGTCCCAAAACCACTAGCACAAAGAGCTATTGAAGCAGCCTTACCTCACCCACATACTTATATGTCCCATGGAAATGGCAAAGTGAGCAATCCTTCCCACAGCTCAGTTTCAGAGAGGTCCTGACCCTCTGCATCTTCAAGAATCAGGTTGGGAGAGTGAGTGTAGACGCAACTGTGCTGCTTGAAAAGCCCCACCTGTCACGTTCCAAAAACAGCCAGCGAGACCACTGCATCACTTATAGTAATCACTGATATTGATTACAGGTGAGGATACTACTATACCACTGTGCCTAGCTAGAGCCAAAGCCAACATAATTTATACAACTGGCATCCTAGGACACAACTACTGGAGAGAGTCTTTTCACCTGGAACACCATCCTTTAATAACTGATACAGACAACTATTCACCAGATTAACAAACATCAATATAGGGATACAAGATACCTGAAAAAACAAGCTAGCATGACATTCCCAAAGCAATACAATAATACTCCAACAACATACCCCGCAATGAAGGAAATCTGTGAAATGTCTAAATAGGAATTCTATATTTTTATTATAAGGAAATTCAATAACATACAAGAGAGTAGTGATAGGTAATTCAATGAATTAATGGAATTATTACGTGATCTGAAAGATTCGGTCCATGAAGTAGCAGAGGTCTTTAAAAAGGACCGAGGAGAAATCTTGGAGCAGAAGGAACCAAAGAAAGAAATACCATCTACAATTGGGAGCTTTAACAATGGACTTTTTCAAGCAGAAGAAAGAATTCCCAAACTTGAAGACAAGTCATTTGAAATAATAAAGTCATAGAGAAAAACAGAAAAAAAGAATAAAAAAAGAATGAACACTCCAGGTGCTTTAATGATAGACTTTTTCAAGCAGAGGAAAGAATTTCCAAACTTGAAGACAAGTCATTTGAAATAATCCAGTCAGAGAGAAAAACAGAAAAAAGAGTACAGGACATATGGGACAGTATTAAACGAACAAATATTCATGTTATGGGAGTTCCAGCAGGAGAAGAGGCAGGAAAGACATAGAAAAGTTATTTCATGAAATAATAGCTGAAAACTTCCCAAGTCTAGGGAGAGAGATGGACATCCAGATTCAGGAAGCTCAAAGGTCCCCAAAAAGATTGAACCCAAAAAGACCCTCTCCAAGGCACATTATAGTGAAAGTATCAAAATGTAAAGACAAGGAGAAAATTCTAAAAGCAGCAAGAGAAAAGGAACAAGTCACATATAAGGGAATCTCCATTAGACTAACAGCAGATTTTTCTCTAGAAACCTTACAAGCTGGAAGAGAATGGCATGATATATTCCAAGTATTGAAAGAAAAAAAAAAAACTGCCAGCCAAGAATACTTTATCCAGCAAAGCTGTCCTTCAGAAGTGAAGGAAAAATAACATCTTTCCCAGACAAGCAAAAACTGAGGGAATTTGTCCCCATAAAACCAGCTTTACAAGAAATGCTTAAGGGAGTGCTACATCTGGAAGCTAAAGGATAACTACCATCACAAATGAAGCACATGAAAGTATCAAGCTCACTGGGAATATACACAAGTGAGAAAGAAAATCCTTAACTGTAGAGAAAAAATCATCAAATCACAAAGATAAACACTAAGGAATAAGTGAAGTACAAAATTAGAAAATATGAAATGATAGGAATAGGTTAGATACATTCTTGTGGAATAGATTTAAAAATACAAGACAAACTGTATACTTCATACAAATCTTACTTCAATAGTAATCACTTATTAACAGAAAGTGAAAGAATGAAAAGTGTTTTATGGAAATGGATACCAAAAGTAAGCAGGATTTGTTATATCAGATATAATAGACTTTTAAGTAAAAGACTTGTAAAAAGAGAATTGAACCCATAGCATCATGGTTAAAGAAGTCAGGTCTCACATGACTGACTGGTTTAAATATTGGCCCTACTGACTTAGCAAACATTCCAACCTTGTGTGCCCCAAATTGTGATAGGATGTGGAAATGGAGTGATCATGCCCCACTGGGGGAGGTGTGATCTTTCTGATGAACGCACACCACCCTACTGTCTCTTGTAGAAATTAAATCATTATATGATGATACAAGAATCAACTTTTTAAGATGACTTAATGATGGCAATTACATCTACACGCAAATATATAAAGTATATATTATGGGATCCAAAGGGGAGAGATAGATACCCCATTCCCAGGACTGGAGAGATCATCTAGATAGGAAATCCTTGATAAATCCTGAATTGGGCTAACTCATAGCATGGTGGTTAAGGTAGCTAGATTCAATATGGTGGTGATAAGAATGGGGTCCCCATGACTGACTCCTGGTAGGTTTGTGGAGAGGGGATGAGAGATACACCAACCATACGGTTAGAGCCTCAGACCCAGTGGGCCAAGAAACATGCTACCATGTGTGTATGCATGCCCGAAAGGAGGGAGAAATGGAGAAAGAATTGCAGAGTGATCACTCCCCAATGTGGAATACTTTCTTATTTTTCCTCTCTCTGTCTCCTACAAATGCATTGTGCAGTCTAGCTAAATAGAGAATTAAGAATCTGAGTTAAACCAAATGGACTTGATTTGGCATTTATAAAGCATTTCATTCTGCAGATGCAGGATACACGTTCATCAGCACCCTAGAGCATTCTTCAGGATAGACTATATGTAAGGCTACAAAATAAGCCTCAACAAAAATTTTTAAATCTGTATCAAGGACCTTTTCTGATTACAATGGATCAAAATAGAAAGTAGAAAGAGGGACTTAGGAAACTGTAAAGATATGTGGGATTAAATATCATGCTCTTGGACCCCTGGGCCAATGAAGGGCTTAAGTAGGAAATATGAATATTTCTCAAAACAAGTGAAAATGAGAACACAACACAGGGAAACTTATGGGGTACAGCAAACACTATGCTAAGAAGGAAGTTTATAGCAATAAACACCTTCATTTAAGAAGTAGAAAGGTTTCAGATAACCTAACAATGCACCTCAAGGAGCTAGCAAATGAAGCACATACCAAACTTAGAAGCACATACCAAACTTAGAAGCAAAGGAAGAATTAAGGATGACAGCAGAAGTAAATGAACAAATATGAAAGATCTCTCAGTATTTTTTTTTCCTTTTAAAATTTTGCCAAGTGGTGTGTGCATGTGATATAGGTGGGAGAAAATCAAAGCACCCCCCCATGGGGCATGGTCATGCCATAGCAGTCTTCTCTCCATTTTTCTCTCTGGGCATGTTTTACAAGCTACGGGGTCAGCTGTGTGGGATTCAGCTGCCTTAACCATT
Organism: Tupaia belangeri chinensis; assembly: GCF_000334495.1. NCBI lineage: Eukaryota > Metazoa > Chordata > Mammalia > Scandentia > Tupaiidae > Tupaia > Tupaia belangeri. The sequence continues at coordinate 257,036 of NW_006159459.1, read as the reverse complement.
AGGCCAGGGGCTGATCCAAAAAGATCTATTGAAACAAAAAATTGATTTTTTACCTTAGGAAAGAACAGAAACTGAAAGATTGGAAGGTATCATAGCAAGGAGGGCAACTGTAGATACTAGAGATAGTACAGGGTGTTGGATAATAGGGAGGTGGGTAATAGAGAAGGAGAGAACAGGAAAAAACCATTTAATTGATACAAAAAATGAAAAAATAGATTAAGAAATAGGTAAGTTTTTGTGTAATAGATTTTAGCTTCTTTTAGCACACAAATGAAAAATTTTTATGTTAATCTGTTTGTAGCTGTATTTATCTCAACATTTTGTAAACCTCAAATGTACCCAATAAAAGATTTTTTTAAGTTAAAAAAAAAAAAGAAAAGAAAAGAAAAACACACCAGGCATGTGTTGGTGTGCCCCAGATCTCAAAAGCAGGGTAGAAATGGAGGACAAGATTGTGACTGACTACACCCCATTGAGGAGTGCTTTTTCCCTCACTTTCTCTTCCCTATCCCTTCATCTCTCTGTGTCAATTACACATGCCCTCTAGTAATAAAAAAACAGAACATCATATTTTTTTAAAGAATTATTTTATTTTATTTTATTTTATTCATTGTCATTTTTTTTTAAGTTGACCAGAAAGAGAAAAGGAAAGTGAGAAGCAAGCTGCCAGGTCCAGGATTTGAACTGCAGTCAGTCATGTGGGAGCCCAGTCACCTTAACCACCACGCCATCTCCCGGCCTCTAGAGCATCATTTTTAACAAGAATTATGCCCTATTATTCCACGCCGGTGATTCCTGGGAACACAGAAGATTTTTTTGTTTGGAGAGGTTTTCGCTATAGGGTGGGTGCGCTCACCAGACAGAGAGAGACAGAGAGACAGAAAGCGAGAAATCACCCCGCAGAGGGGATGGTCACACCACAATCCCTTCTCTTCCACTCTCCTCTTGTGATCCTGGGTACGCACGCACACACACACGCCCGGTGTGAGTTCTAAGCCACCGGGTCCAGGACGAGAACCGCAGTTGACTACATGGGAGTCCAGCGACATAGCCATTATGCTAACTGCTGGTTCCCGGGAACACAGAAGTTTGAGAACCACTCACTTATGGCTTTACTCTCCTGCTCAGTGATTCACCTGAAATGTCCTCACACAAGCATTGAAATTGACTTCATTAGGTGCATCTGCCATCACCAGCGCCCACTCACTGGGATTAACTCTCCGATGGGGTTGAAAATACGTTTGGAGATCTTACTTTACAGCAATGAAGTTTGCTCCTATTTTCATTGGTTTACCACTGTGATTTTTTTATCTTTATTTATTCATTTATCTATTTATTTGTGGTGAATTTGGGGCCATCAAGTCCAGGACTCACATTGCAGTCGGCCATGTGGGAGTCCAGCACCTCAACTACCATGCAACCTGCCAGCCCCTGTCACTATATATTTTTAAGAAGATGGGATTCTGTCTCCCAACAGAAATGTATGTATGTGTGCAGATATACTGCCTATATCAATGAAGCTTAAACCCAGTGTGAACACTGACAATGTATGTAAAAGTCAGACACATGATCATATAAACACTATGAGAAGTGGTCAATAGGTCGGTGGGTGTGATATTTCATGGATTGCTCCAACTGCCTTTCAGACAAGAAAGTAGAAATATACAATGTCACCATTGCACCAGACAGTTAACACATTTAAGTGTTTTAGCTAGGTTTACTAGATTTTCATGCTGCAAAATGTGGAAATGTGGGACCAGCAGTTAGTGTAATGGCTATGTTGCTGGACTTCCACGCAGTCGACCGCGGTTCGCGTCCTGGACCCAGTGGCTTAAACTCATGCTGGGCACGTGTGCGTGCGTGCCCAAGATCCCGAGAGGAGAATGGAGGAGAAGGGATTGCGGCATGGCCATCCCCCCTGGGGGGTGATTTCTCGCTTTCTGTCTCTCTGTCTCTCTCGGTCTGTCAGGCGAGCGCAAACGCCCTATAGCAAAAACCTCTCAAAAAAAAAAAAATGTGGAAATGTTATTAAGAAATGGGGAAGGACCAGTAGGTGGCATAGTGGTTAAGGCTCTGGACTCCCACATGGACCACCACAATTTGAGCTCTAGGCCCAGCGGCTTGAAACTCACACCAGGCTTGTGTGCGTTGTGTGCCCAAAATTCTGAGAAGAGATTGGAAGAAAAGGTTACAGCATGGCCATCCCTCAGGGGTTAATTTCTTGCTTTCTGTCTCTCTGACAAGCACATGAGCCCTATAGCAAAAGAAAATCTCTCAAAGAAAAGAGAGAGAGAGAGAGAGCTGGGGATAGATTGAGAGAAGAGAAAAGGTGACACTTTTTTTTTTTTTGGAGAGGTTTTTGCTATAGGGCGTGTGTGCTCGCCAGAAAGACAGAGAGAGACAGAGAGACAGAAAGCGAGAAATCACCCCCCAGGGGGGATGGCCATGCTGCAATCCCTTCTCCTCCATTCTCCTCTCGGGATCTTGGGCACGCACGCACATGCACCCAGCGTGAGTTTTAAGCCACCGGGTCCGGGACGCGAACCACGGTTGACTACGTGGGAGTCCAGCGACATAGCCATTATGCTAACTGCTGGTCCCAAGGTGACACCTTTTTAATAGCACTTGTCACCAGTTTCTGTCTTTGACTCGACTATGAGCTCTTAAAGAACAGTGAACTAGACCATTTGCAAAAAAACGGGTAATAGCCTTTATGTTCATCGTTGTTCAGTGTGCCAGTGATAAAATCATCATTCTCCCTTGAGCTATCAAAGTGGATACACTTGGAACCAGCAAGTGGCATAATGGTTAAGGCACTGGACTCCCACATAGCCAACTGTAGCTCGAGTCTCAGACCTGGTGGCTTGGCAATCATCCCAAGCATGTGTGTGTGCATGCCCAAAATCCCAGGAGGAGAATAGTGGAGAAGGGATGGCAGTGTGGCCATTCCCCCTGGGGGGTAACTTCTCTCTTTTCCTCTCACTGTCTCTCTCAGTTTCTCAGGTGAGCACACGTGCCCTATGGGGGGGGGGAGTTCAAAAAAAAGCAGAGCTGGCAGGTGTCATGGTGGTTGGGACACTGCACTCCCCAATGGCTGACCACAATTCTAGTCCCAGGCCTGGCGACTTGCTTTCTCACTTTCTCTCTCTCTCTCCTCTTTCTCCTCTCTCTCTCTCTCTCTCTCTTTCTCTCTCTCTGTATGTGTGTTTGTGAGTGTGTGTGTGTGTGTGTGTGTGTGTGTCTAGTCAAATTAAAATAATAACAATAATGATGAATAAAATTAAATAAAATAATCCTTTAAAAAAGAGAACAGGATACATTTTAGGTTTCTATTTTTTAGCAAAGTGATGTCTGTGTTATTAAGTAGCAGATGGGAGATTGGATAGCTCCTGCTCAAAAGTCTGAGTCACATGTTTATAGTTCTCTCAAGAATCCAAATCACCAAGTAATTGCTATTTTTTGCACCTGTATTATCTGGAAATCTGCAGATTTAATCTACCTGCAGAACAGCCCTAAAATGCAGGCTCCCCACATCATAAAAATGAGCCCCCTGTTGTTTCTTCCTTTCTCCAGAACAATAGTCTATATCTACTCAGGGACATGACTGGGGGCTGTAAGAAACAGAGTGAGGAATCTGAGTGGCTTGCATGCCACCTCCAGATTCTATGGTCACCAACCTGCTCTTCATAATAGAGCCAAGTTCATACAAACTCAGTTAAACATCAAGGACTCAACTAGCACCCAGGAAAGTGGCATGTGGGCATCAGATCCATGGAGAAACCTGAAAACAATATTAAAGAATGATGAAAATATGGTCTTAAGAAGTTCTGTCACTGCATGTTTACTACTATACTTAATTTCATGAACTATTTTTTGAGAGAATTTTTTTTGCTATAGGCATATGTGTTTGCCAGAGAGATAGAAAGCAAGAAATCACCCCCCCTCCCCGAGGGGACAACCACACCACAATCCCTCCTCCTCCATTCTCCTCTCGGGATTTTGGGCACACACACACATGCCCAGAGTGAATTTTAAGCCAGCAGGTCCAGAACTCGAACCACAGACAACTACATGGGAGTTCAGCAACGTCACCATTATGCCATCTGCTGGTCTCCTGATTTTCACAAACTATTAAAGTTTCTGTGTACAAGAATGAAATTCAGGTAATATAACTTGCTCAGGGTGACAATAGGCTTATACCACTGTTTGCTGTGTGATGATTCACTTCATTCTTTTACCACGCATCACTATTTACACTGCTTATGAAATCCTCACTCGCTTATATAGTAGGCTTCCACTTAGATTGAACCCATCATTTGTATGTTAACTCTAGGATTCTTTTCTAATTGACCTACAACACAGTATTCAGTCGTCGGGGACGTCATGACATATTTTTCTATGAAAAATGCATGACTTTCCTGATGACCCAATAGTACATGACCCAAAAAAATGTATAAAAAAAGACTCAGAGGTGGTGTGAAGGAGTTTACGGTGGCTAGATTCCCACATGACTGACTGTATGCTTTGAGTTCCAGACCCGGCAACAAATCATGCCAGGCACATGGAAGCCTGCCCAAAAATCTCAAAGGGAGCCTGGAGGAGAAGGGGTTGTGGTATGGCATGTACCCTTTGCAAACTAAAAAAATAAATAAATAAATAAGAGAAATAAGAAACAACTCAGGAAAGATGACTAATCTGGATTCATTTAGAAGACCTTAATCATTCATAGCTCTGAACCTGCCCGGGAAATAAAGGGTTTAAAAAGCTCATGAGCACACATCACATACGTGCATATGCGCAGAGTGGTCCGTGGTTCCTAAGGTAGCTTCCAGTAGTAGAAAAGGCTGGAAAAACATGTGGCAATCAGATAACCGTCTTGGAAAGAGCATCTGATCGGGGAACAGACCAAGGCTGGAATATAACATGGGACCTAGAAATTCCCATTTCTAGGAATCTACTAGTAGTATACAAAGAATATTCAAGAAGGTTCACTGCACCATTGTAACAACTAAAACTAGAAACAATTTATACATCCACCTATAAAGGATGTGATTGAATAAAACATAGCACATTTATTCTCTTGATTACTCTGTAAATAGTAAAGGCATGGAGTACTTCTGTTTATGCTGCTATGGGAAGAGTTCTTAGTTACACTGTTAAATGAAAAGAACAAAGTACAGCATAGTATATGTATTAGACTCCTTACTCCTCTTTCTCCTCTCTCTCTCTCTCTCTCTTTCTCTCTCTCTGTATGTGTGTTTGTGAGTGTGTGTGTGTGTGTGTGTGTGTGTGTCTAGTCAAATTAAAATAATAACAATAATGATGAATAAAATTAAATAAAATAATCCTTTAAAAAAGAGAAAAGGATACATTTTAGGTTTCTATTTTTTAGCAAAGTGATGTCTGTGTTATTAAGTAGCAGATGGGAGATTGGATAGCTCCTGCTCAAAAGTCTGAGGCACATGTTTATAGTTCTCTCAAGAATCCAAATCACCAAGTAATTGCTATTTTTTGCACCTGTATTATCTGGAAATCTGCAGATTTAATCTACCTGCAGAACAGCCCTAAAATGCAGGCTCCCCACATCATAAAAATGAGCCCCCTGTTGTTTCTTCCTTTCTCCAGAACAATAGTCTATATCTACTCAGGGACATGACTGGGGGCTGTAAGAAACAGAGTGAGGAATCTGAGTGGCTTGCATGCCACCTCCAGATTCTATGGTCACCAACCTGCTCTTCATAATAGAGCCAAGTTCATACAAACTCAGTTAAACATCAAGGACTCAACTAGCACCCAGGAAAGTGGCATGTGGGCATCAGATCCATGGAGAAACCTGAAAACAATATTAAAGAATGATGAAAATATGGTCTTAAGAAGTTCTGTCACTGCATGTTTACTACTATACTTAATTTCATGAACTATTTTTTGAGAGAATTTTTTTTGCTATAGGCATATGTGTTTGCCAGAGAGATAGAAAGCAAGAAATCACCCCCCCTCCCCGAGGGGACAACCACACCACAATCCCTCCTCCTCCATTCTCCTCTCGGGATTTTGGGCACACACACACATGCCCAGAGTGAATTTTAAGCCAGCAGGTCCAGAACTCGAACCACAGACAACTACATGGGAGTTCAGCAACGTCACCATTATGCCATCTGCTGGTCTCCTGATTTTCACAAACTATTAAAGTTTCTGTGTACAAGAATGAAATTCAGGTAATATAACTTGCTCAGGGTGACAATAGGCTTATACCACTGTTTGCTGTGTGATGATTCACTTCATTCTTTTACCACGCATCACTATTTACACTGCTTATGAAATCCTCACTCGCTTATATAGTAGGCTTCCACTTAGATTGAACCCATCATTTGTATGTTAACTCTAGGATTCTTTTCTAATTGACCTACAACACAGTATTCAGTCGTCGGGGACGTCATGACATATTTTTCTATGAAAAATGCATGACTTTCCTGATGACCCAATAGTACATGACCCAAAAAAATGTATAAAAAAAGACTCAGAGGTGGTGTGAAGGAGTTTACGGTGGCTAGATTCCCACATGACTGACTGTATGCTTTGAGTTCCAGACCCGGCAACAAATCATGCCAGGCACATGGAAGCCTGCCCAAAAATCTCAAAGGGAGCCTGGAGGAGAAGGGGTTGTGGTATGGCATGTACCCTTTGCAAACTAAAAAAATAAATAAATAAATAAGAGAAATAAGAAACAACTCAGGAAAGATGACTAATCTGGATTCATTTAGAAGACCTTAATCATTCATAGCTCTGAACCTGCCCGGGAAATAAAGGGTTTAAAAAGCTCATGAGCACACATCACATACGTGCATATGCGCAGAGTGGTCCGTGGTTCCTAAGGTAGCTTCCAGTAGTAGAAAAGGCTGGAAAAACATGTGGCAATCAGATAACCGTCTTGGAAAGAGCATCTGATCGGGGAACAGACCAAGGCTGGAATATAACATGGGACCTAGAAATTCCCATTTCTAGGAATCTACTAGTAGTATACAAAGAATATTCAAGAAGGTTCACTGCACCATTGTAACAACTAAAACTAGAAACAATTTATACATCCACCTATAAAGGATGTGATTGAATAAAACATAGCACATTTATTCTCTTGATTACTCTGTAAATAGTAAAGGCATGGAGTACTTCTGTTTATGCTGCTATGGGAAGAGTTCTTAGTTACACTGTTAAATGAAAAGAACAAAGTACAGCATAGTATATGTATTAGACTCCTTATTGTGAATATGCAAGAAAAAAATTGTTAAGAACACACAAGAAAAATTTTTGAGAGGTTTTTACAATAGGGCGCGTGCGCTCGCCAGGAAGGCAGATAGAGACAGAGAGACAGAAAGCGAGAAATCACCCCCCAGGGGGGATGGCCACGCCGCAATCCCTTCTCCTCCGTTCTCCTCTCAGGATCTTTGGCAGCACACACACACGCCCAATGTGAGTTTAAGCCACCAGGTCCGGGACTTGAACCACGGTCGACTACATGGGAGTCCAGCAACATAGTCATTACGCTAACTGCTGGTCCCAAGAAAAAAATTTTTGAAAGAGTTTTTTGTTTGTTGTTTTGTTGTTGTTTTTGTTTTTGCTATAGGGCACGTGCTCTCACCAGAGAGACAGAGAAACAGAGAGCAAGAAATCATCGCCCAATTGGCGTCACCATGCTGCAATCCCTTCCCCTTCATTCTCCTCTCAGGATATTAGGCATGCATGCACATGCACCCAGCATGAGTTTAAAGCCACAAACCACAGTCATCTATGTGGGAGTCCAACGATATAATCATGATGCCATCTGCTGGTTCCAACACACAAGAAACTCTTAATGGTGTTTACATATGGTGAAAAGGACTAGATTAGAATGGGTTTTCCTACTGCTGAAGTAAGAATAAGACTTTCTCTTCCTTCTTTTCCCTTACTTTACTATGTGAATGCTGTTCATACATTCATGCATATACTTTCTTAACTGAAAGCTCAAATCCTTTCTCTACCATTTAACAACTATAACAGATTGCTTAAGAGAACCTGATTCTCACCCCTCCCTGTCTGCCTGCCCCTTTGCAATGTGACATTGCAGCCCCTCCTCATAAGCAGTGGTGTCTACCCCACCATCCCTTGCATCTGAACAGCCTCATGGCTTGCTCTGAGAGATAGACTGTGGCTCAGGAATGCGCTGCCAGTTCCTAGCCTAGAAATCAAGAGGCTTTGCACCCATTCACCCTTCCTCTTGGAATCCTGCCAAGCTGTCATGTAAACAAGCTCAGGCTTGCCTATGGGAGGACGAGACAGGTCATGTGCCCAGTCATGCCCTATTCCCAACAAACCAGCTGTCAGCCACACAATCCCTAGAATTGTGAGCTAAACAAACAGTTGTTGTTTTAAGTCACTAATTTGGGGATTGTTTGTAACATAGCAAAATCTGATTAGTATTCAGATCATATGATCTCGGGAAGGAACTCTTTCCTTTCTTGAAAGATGGCAATAACTACCCAACTACATGGGTTTTTTTTTTTTTAGCAAAAGTTTAAATGAGATAAAATGTAAAATAGAAATAGTATTTCCTTTTTCCTTCTCAAAGCGCAATGATAGAATATCATTGGGTGTGTACTTGGAACATTGACTAAGGTCTTCTGAGCCAGCCCTACAGAAAGAGCTCTGTGGGCCTCATGAGAGGACATGCAAATCTGTACTCTAGGGCTACCTCCCAATATTCCTAGAGATAGAAAGCAGGGGGATCTTTTCAAGCAGGGCCACTTCGGAGGCAGCTCAAAGCAAGGAAAAGGTCAGAAGGTCCCTAAGAGAATCCTTATT
>NW_006159459.1:246620-248170 GCF_000334495.1 Tupaia belangeri chinensis | reverse complement strand
CAGCAGGATTTGCCACACTTATTGCACCTCCATCCCACTATCTCACCCATTAGGTGACTAGGGTGCAGGGCCACTGGAGTGTCTTTAACCTCTGGAGCTATCAGAACAGTCTTCAGGGGTTGTCTGTGGTCATAAAATTATTCCATGTCCCCAACACTGCAACCTCATGGGACCTCATGTCGTGGCCACAGGAGATCCAGGCCCTGGCCTCTTAAGCTATTCTAAGTAGTGGCTCTGAGCTTCCTTGTTTCCATGGATGGTTCAAACAATCCTCTCCCTTAATGAGGTCCTGGGGGATAGCTCCATGGGGTCCTAAACTAATAGAGCCAGTGAGGCCAGGCAAAAGGAAGAAAGCCTGTCTGGAGCCTGAGCAGGCTTCCCCCAGAAGGTAGTCTGCATAAACATGGAGGAAAGGAGGGTTGGCCAGGCCTTCTATAGAAAGGAGACCTTGGGAACTAATCATTTACCCTCTGCAGGGCACTCGGGAAATCCTGAGACTGAGAAGACACCAGCCAGCTTGTTCATCAGAGAGGATGGAGGAGGACTGCCAGTCAGTGCTGAGGGCCCATCTGCTCTTAAGTCCTGCATCAGGACGTCCCATCCTGTGCGGCAGGCCAGGTGGGAAAGCAGAGGGAGAGGTGAGGGAAGGACATTCTGAGCAAAGAGAAGAGTGAGGAAGGGCACAGAGACACAGAGGACCTGGAGTAATTCCAAATGGTTTAGAAGGGCTGAGCTTACCAGCATCTGGGCAATGGCACTGGGAGGCGATGGCACAAAGAGGGTGGGGAAGGCCAGATTGTCCTAAAAATATATGAATTTCACCTTGAGAACAATATGGCTTTTTTTTTTTTTGAGAGAGAGAGAGAGAGAGAGAGAGATTTTTTGCTATAGGGTGCATTTGCTCACTGGAGAGACAGACGCAGAAAGCAAGAGATCGTGCACCCTCCCTACCAGGGGAATAGCCATGCTGAAATCCCTCCTTGTCCATTCTCCTCTGGATTTGGGGCACACACGCACATGTGCCCAATGTGTTTCAAGCTGCCAGATCCAGTTGCCCATGTGGGAGTCAGCACCTTAATCACTATGTGGCCTGCTGGCCCTAACAAGATGATCTTTTTGCTTTCAACTGGAGAAGAATTTGGTGCAAAGATGACCACATATTAAATACTCAGCCATTGAATGGACAGATTCTATAAGGGCTAGATCTGGGTCCTAGTAAGCCTTCCATTTCAGCAGTTTCTTAAATTTGGAAATTCTCACTCAATTTTTAATTATATTAATCAATGCAGCTATTACTCATTGAGCGTTTATTATAAGTACCATTTCACTGCCTCTCATAATTGGCTGAACATTGGAATTACCTAGGGAGTTTTTAAAATATTAGTGTCTGGCTCCCGCACCCAGAAATTTTCACTGTGGCTCCCGCACCCAGAAATTTTCACTGTATTAACCTGGGTGCTGCTTAGCAGTGGGACCTTTGAAACTCCTCCAGTATTTCTTTCTTTTTTTTTTTTTTTTTTTTTTTTTTTTTTTTTAGGTTTTTACCTTAC
>NW_006159459.1:234010-245703 GCF_000334495.1 Tupaia belangeri chinensis | reverse complement strand
TGAGAGGTTTTCACTATAGGGCGCGTGCACTCGCCAGACAGACAGAGAGAGCCATAGAGACAGAAAGCAAGAAATCACCCCCCAGGGGGGATGGCCACGCCGCAATCCCTTCTCCTCCATTCTCCTCTCAGGATCTTGGGCACGCACGCACACGCGCCCGGCGTGAGTTTTAAGCCACCAGGTCCGGGACGCAAACCGCGGTCGACTACGTGGGAGTCCAGCGACATAGCCATCACGCTAACTGCTGATTCCCTCTTTCAGTATTTCTTATGTACAGCCAAATATGAAACCCACCGCCCTATCTCATTTCATCTTCAGCATATCCCTCCAAGGTACACACTATCATCCCAGCTATACAAATGAAGAATAAGAATCTTGCCAAAATCACACAGCGTAGTAAGTAGCAAATGTAGGATATAAAGCTGGAGTGGATTTGTGCAGATGCGGGAAAATGACTGGAAACTTTCATACTTGTCTTTCTTCTTTTCTCTAGAACTTTTCAGTTCTTAGAACAAGAGCATGGGGGACCAGTAGATGGCATAGTGGTTACATCAACAGACTCCCACATGGCTAACTGCAGTTCAAGTCCTGGACCCGGAGGCTTGAAATTCATGCTGGGTGCGTGTGCATGCGTGCCCAAAATCCAAAGAAAAGAATGGAGGAGAAGGAACTGTGGCATGGCCATCCCCCCTTGAGGGTGATTTCTAGCTTTTCATCTCTCTGCCTCTCTCTGTCTCTCAGGCAAGCGCACGCACCCTATAACAAAAATCTCTTAAAAAAAAAAAAAGAACTAAGAGCTTGGAACATTGAGTGACCTGTGTGTTTGTGAAACAAAGAGAGACAGAGGGAATGTTTATGAGTCAAGGTGGGGTCTATTCACTGTCAGTCTTGCTTAAAGTATTAGAACGAAGACTTAGGGAGGCTTACCCCAGAGTAAGAGGCGCTGTGCATGCTGTCTTCCAGAGTTAAAGGGGAAGGGTAGGAGATTACCCCCTGTGTTCCCAGGCCAAGAAAGGCGAAAGCAAAGCAGGGATAAAGACAGTGGGATTCAGCTGAGGAAGGGTAGATGACTGAACGCTGACAAGCCCTTCCCGTTCTCCTGCCAGGACACGCAGCTGGCTGCTCTAATAATTCTTTGACATCTCTGAAAGGACAAAACACATTCTACATAAAGAGCTTCTGTTTGCAGCTGCAGTGGTGGTTTCTAAGGCAGGAGTGGGGAACAAAATTTTCATGACTTTTTGTTCCTCAAACTGACTGGGTGACCATAGTAAGGAAAGGCATGGCTGAGTCTCTCCCCAGATAGGCACGGCATGAAATAAGGTGCCCAAGTCACCTCAGTAGATCTCCCCTCAAGGGAGTGACCACTGGTGGGGGTGCGGAAGCTCCCATTTTGTTCCAGCGTTGCCCAGCATCTAACTCTACCCAGTCATTTTTCTCACAGATTAATCCTGTATTCATTAGGTCTCTTGTGGTTTTATATCACTGAATCTGACTTGATCGAGAGTCAGCAAAAATTTATTAAAATAGTGCAGGAGGAATTTCCTGAGTGGATTTGGCTTCCAGTCTGGGCAGATGAAGACTTTTCTGGGATTTAGAGTGTTCTTTCCCCTCCTTTTCTCGAGGACTGGTGCTAGGCATTGGTCAGCCATTCAAGTACAATGTACCAATTATGGTTTTATGTCAGGATTAAACCTACGACTTCTCACAATTTCTGTATGAATGCCTTTGAAGCATTCCTAGACTAATGCCCTGGGAACCCACGTTTTGCCAGACGTTTACCATGAATTCTTCTACCATCCTCATGACTGTGGTATCATAACTAAAACACTTCAGGAAATTCTGTTTAAAACTAAAGTATATCTGGGAACCAGCAATTAGCGTAATGGCTATGTCGCTGGACTCCCACGTAGTCGACCACGGTTCACATCCCAGACCCGGTGGCTTAAAACTCATGCCAGGCGCGTATGCGTGCGTGCCCAAGATCCCGAGAGAATGGAGGAGAAGGGATTGCGGTGTGACCATCCCCCCTGTGGGGTGATTTCTCACTTTCTGTGTCTCTGTCTCTCTCTGTCTGTCTGGCGAGCACACGCACCCTATAGCAAAAACCTCTCAAAAAAAATAATAAAACTAAAGTATATCTGAAGAAATTCTACCATCCAATCCAAAATGCCTCTGTTGCGTAGTGTCCATGAACAGCATCTTCTTTTCAATCAAAAGGAAAGGAGAGATAATGAAAGCAGTGATGTCACTGAATGGGAAATAAAGGTGAGCATGCACACTGCAGATGAAGGCATGGAAGTGGCTTCTGCAGCATGGCCATGAGAGAAGAGGAAGGCGGCATTCTTTTTATTTTTTTTAGAATTAGTTATCTAATTTTATCTATTTACTTATTTTTAATTTGCTATAGGGCATGTGCACTCACCAGAGAGAGACACACGAGACACGGAGGGGAAGGGGGTTGGGAAGAGAGAGCAAGCCGCCAGATCTGAGACTCAAACTGCAGTCATGTGGGAGTCCAGAGCCTTAACCACCACTCCACCTGCTAGCCCCAATACTGTGTTCTCTTATTATCAAATGACATACCTTTATTGCAGGAGAAGAAACTAGTCACCCTTTTATTGAAAGACTATTTAGAATGTCTACATTAAGTGCTACAGTGACTGCTTTGAACTGGGGATTTAATATGCTGTCTTGTAGAAATATGAGCAATTCAGAAAGGAATGGAATAGAATCTCAACTCTCAAGTATTTAAAAAAACTAATTTGCGGGACCAGCAGTTAGCATAATGGCTATGTCACTGGACTCCCACGTAGTTGACCGCGGTTCAAATCCCGGACCCGGCGGCTTAAACTCACGCCAGGTGCATGTGCGTGCGTGCCCAAGATCCCAAGAGGAGAATGGAGGAGAAGGGATTGCAGCGTGGCCATCCCCCCTGGGGGGTGATTTCTTGCTTTCTGTCTCTCTGTCTCTCTCCATCTGTCTGGCGAGTGCACGTGCCCTATAGCAAAAACCTCTCCAAAAAAAGAAAAATAAAACTAATTTGCAATTTTAAATAAAATTATGGGACCAGCAGTTGGCGTAATAGCTATGTCACTGGACTCCCATGTAGTTGACCATGGTTCAAGTCCCAGACCCAGTGGCTTAAACTCATGCCAGTTGCATGTGAATGCGTGCCCAAGATCCCAAGAGGAGAATTGAGGAGAAGGGATTGAGGCGTGGACATCTCCCCAGGAGGGTGATTTCTCACTTTCTGTCTCTCTGTCTCTCTCTGTCTTTCTGGCGAGTGCACGTGCCCTATAGCAAAAACCTCTCAAAAAAAAAGAAAAAAAAAATTAATGATGATAATAATAATAGTTTAATTTAAATTAAATATTTCTTTTAAAAATACCTGTATCTCTGTCTCTTATTAAAGTAGAAAGGAAGAGAAGAGGGAGGAAGGAAGAGATGAAAAAGAAAAAGAAGGAAAAAAAAAAAAGAAAAGGCCAATCAACTTCTGAAAAGAGGTTCGATTTCACTGGCAAGTACGAAAATATAAATTAAACCCATAATGAAATACTTCACATAGAACCAGCCCATGGCATGGCAGTTAAGGTCACTGGATCCCCACATGGCCAACCCCATGGTTCAAGTCCCAGACCCAGTAGCTTGAGAAACAAACCAGCTCTGTATGCATGTGTGCTCAAAATCCCAGAAGGGAGAAGTGGAGGTAAAGGGATTATAGCATAACTACAGCCCATAGGAGGTGCTTTCTCTCTCTCTCTCTCTCTCTCTCTCTCTCTCTCTCTTCAGAGATGACATACATCCTCTGGAGAAAAATGAAAAAAAAAAAAGAGAGAGAGAGAGAGAGAGAAAGAAAGAAAGATTTTCCCATCAGCTAAAATGGCTAAAATTACAGTCAGACACTGCTTCCCATGAGTGTAGACAACAGGTGATTTCATACACTGCCATGGATAGAAATTGCCACGACCTCCTTAGAAAACAATTTGGCTTTTCTGAGTAAGACGGAAGAGGGACATATCTTTCCTCTACCGATTTGACTTTTAGGTATGTAGCCTAGAGAAACTCTTGATCCTTTGCATGCCTCGTGTAACACAGTTCAGAGCAGCATACCTCATAGTGGCAAAAGTGCAAGGGACAATTGACAGAAAAATGAAGAAACAGGTATATTTGTCAAATGGATGATTCGTCAGCAGGTCAGGTGGGCGAACAACAGCGATCCAGATCAACAGGATGAATCTCAAGAATGACATTAGGGACCAGCAGGTAGCATAATGGCTATGTCACTGGACTCCCATATAGTCGAATGCGGTTCAAGTCCCAGACCTGGTGGCTTAAAACTCACGCTGGGTGCAAGTGCGTGCGTACCCAAGATCCCGAGAGGAGAAGGGAGGAGAAGGGATTGCAGCATGGCCATACCCCCCCCCCCAGGGTGAGGGAGTGATTTCTTGCTTTCTGTCTCTCTGTCTCTCTCTGTCTTTCTGGCAAGTGTACGCACCCTATAGCAAAAGCCTCTCAAAAAAAATAATAATAATAATGACATTAGAGGGGGGTGCCAGCAGGTGATTAAGTGCTGGATTCCCACATAGCCAAATGCAGTTCAAGTCTTGGACTTGGTGGCTTGCTTTCTCATTCTCTTTCTCTCTCTCTGGTCAGAGTGAAGAATAACGGTAATAATAAATAAAATTAAATAAATTATTATTTTTTAAAAATTGGTGTTGAGGGAAGCATGATGTTATGATTCCATGTATATGCGTTCCAAAGCAGGAAACCTGCTTTTGTATTTCTGGGGAATACATAGAGGAAGCCTCTGAATGGATGGAGGCAGTAAACTTGGAGGGGACAGGCATCTGGGGTAGGGTGGCCAGCTGTCCAGGTTTCTCCAAGACTGAGGGTTTTCCTGGGACATGGGACTTTCAGTGTTAAATCTAGGACAATTCTGGACAAACCAGGAGGAGGCAGTCACTCCACATTTGGTTCAAAGACACTGGTAATGTAGTTCTTTATAACCGGGCTTTTGGAACAAGGTATTTTTATTTTTATTTAGTCTCTTTTCAATGTATTTGTATGTCACACAAACTTGTGTGTGTGAGATAAATTTTACAATTTGTAAAAAATGCTCAAAATGTTGAAAAAGCCATACTGAGAAACACACACAGTGACAGCTGATAAAACTGTTAATCAGCACAACTTTTTAGGAGGACAATTTAGTAATGTATTTCCAAAGTCTTAAAAATGTGTACATCCTGGCATGGCAGTGGCATAGTGGTTAAGGCTACTAGAGCCCACGTGGCTAGCCTAGTGGTTCAAATCCTGGACCCAGCAGCTTCAGAAACATGCTGAGCCCATTTGCATGGGTACCCAAACTCCTGAAAGAGGGAAAAGTGAAGGAGAAAGGATTGTGGCATGGCCATGCCCCATGCAGGATTCTCTCTCTCTCTCTCTCTCTCTCTCTCTCTGGCAAGCACATGGTCTCTGGCAAAAAAAAAAAAATTATTGTGTACATCCTTAATCTAGAAAGTTAATTTAGTAAAAATCAACACATTGGAAAAAATCAGAGATGTGAACATAAATGTATAGATGAGATTGTTCATTGTTATAATAGTTATAATATTAAATATATTAGAAACATTAAATATTTAGCAAAATAAAATTCTCAATTAAGATAAATTTGTGGTTTATATCTCTGTAACCATTTAAATCATATTTTAGAATATTCTTTAATGATATGGGAAAAGGTTAAAAATGTCATTTTTTTTAAATTATGAGTTCAATTACAATACATTTCTAAAATTAACAAGAACAACAGAAAAATGTGGTTATTGCTCTAACGGTTTTCAGACAAGAAGATGTGGTGGCGTGTTGGTTGAGGCACTGGACTCCCACATGGCTAGCCGCTGTTCAAGTCCTGGGCCTGCTGGCTTGCTTTCTGACTTTCCCTTTCTCTCTCTAACTCTCTGGTCAAATTAAAAAATAATCACAACAAATAAAATTAAATAAATAAATAATTATTTAAAAATAAGAAGAAGAAGAAGAGGAAGACTTCTCTTTTGTTTAGGAAAAGTTGGGGGCCAACAGGTAGTATGGTGGTTAAGGCTCTGGACTCCCACATGGCTGATTGCAGTTCAAGCCCCAGACCAGGTGACTTGAAAATCACACTGGATGCATGTGCATGTGTGTCCGAAATCTCAAGAGGAGAATGGAGGACAAGGGGTTGCAGTGTGGCCATCCTGCCAGGGTGATTTTTTCATTTTCCCTCTCTCTGTTTCTCTGTCTCTTCAATGAGCACATGCATCCTATGACAAAAATCAAAAAAAAATAATAATTAATTAATTAATTAATTTAAAAAAATAAAGATTAAGTGAGCTGTCTTTCTTTAAAAAGTGGAGATATCCTGAGAGTGATTAAGGAGAAAAACACTGAAGGCAAAGAAAATTTCTCTTCACGAGAAAGTGATGGGAATTTGCCGTATGGTGGCCAACTGCCTGTGATGCAGGAAGAGAGGAAAGCTGGGAATGAGCAGAGCCTCATCTAAGGGGAGAGCTGACCTAAGAGGAATTCCACAGTGTGGAGAAACGAGACCTCTAATATTGTTTTAAACTGTTTCCTCTTCTGAGTGAACTCTAGCCACCATGCATTATTCCCTTTCCCAAGGAGGGGCTGACCCCACCATGGCCTCGTATAGCTGGCTCTGTAGAGAACGACGGATGATGTACCCTGTCATCACCACGGAGAGGATGTGCAGGGAGAGTAGCAGGCCAGATGGCATGCAGGGGTGCAGGGGCCAGTGGAGGCAGGATGTCAGGCAGGGAGTGGAAGACTCAGCCCTTCTAGAGGGTCTTGGTAATGGAGTCCATTTATCCTGGCATCTCTGCTCATTCAGAATTTAACCATGGTGCCGTTTTCCCCCAAGAACTCTCCCTGCTCGCTGCTGTTAAACACCCCCAACATCCTACCAGAAAGGAGTTCCATGATGTCATGCTGGCCCTATCCCATGACTTTTCAGTCACGTTTAGTCTCTAAAATGGTCTCAAGAGTACTGAAGACTCAAACCTATTCTATTTAAACCTTCAGCATCATGTCCCTAAACTCTCCTCATCCCACAAAGATTACATCTGTCAGCAGCTCTTGTTTTGAGGAATGGACATCTGCTCTTCATACCCTCTTTCTTTCCTGTGCTTCTCCAAAAAACTATAGAAAAAAAAGTCAGGGGCGAGCAGGTAGTGGAGATAGTAAAAAGACCAGTGGTTGCAGGGTTTGGGGAGCGGGATAATGGGCAGAGCACACCACTTGCTTGATACTATAATGGTGGATACATGTTGTCCTACATTTGTTAAAACCCATAGAATGTGCAACACCAAGAGTGAATCCTCATGTAAGCCATGGGTTGAAATGATAATGTCATGACAATGCAAGTTCACCAGTTATAACAAGTGTACTACTCTGGGGGAGGATGTTGACAAGAGGGGAAGTTATGAATGCATGAGGGCAAGAGATATTTGGGACACTTCTGTACATTTCTCTTGATTTTGCTCTAAATCTAAATCTGCTTCTAAAAAACAGTCAGGTCCAGCAAGTGGCATAGTGATTAAGGCACTGGACACCCACATGGCTGGCTGCCATTCAAGTCCTGGACCTGGCAATTTGAAAATCACACTGGGCACATGTGCATGTGTACCCAAAATCCCAGAAAGAGAATATAAGAGAAAGGATTGGTGGTGTGGCCATGTCCTCTGCAGGGGAAGGATGGGTGATTTCTCACTTCCCCTCTCACTAAATGTACATGCCCTATGGCAAAAACTTTTTTTGGGAGGGCGGGAGGGAGGGTTTTATTTGCTATAGGGCTCATGCACTTGCCAGAAAGACAGAGACAGAGAGACAGAAAGTGAGAAATCACCCCCCAGGGTGGATGGCCGTGCCACAATCCCTTCTCCTCCATTGTCCTCTTTGGGATCTTGGACACGCACACACACACACCTGATGCGAGTTTAAACCGCTGGGTCCAGAACTCAGACCACGGTCATGGGACCAGCGACATAGCCATTATACCAACTGCTGGTTCCCCCTACAGCAAAAACCTTTTTTTTTAAAAAAAAAAAAAGGTCTATTTAAAACAAATAAATTAGATAGTAGTTTGCCAACCCCTGCACTAGAATCACCAGAAGAACTTGAAAAATTACAATTGCTTGACCATTTAGGTTAGAATCTCCAAGAGAGGGGACAGAGCATCACTATTTTATTTGAAAACATTTCTGACATGCAGCTGGGATGGAGAACTGTTGAACCAAAATAAAATTTAAAGCTCCAGTTGATTGAACATTTGCTGTGCTATGCCTTATTCAAGATAATCATTCATTTGGGGGCTAAAGAAGGAGATGGTGGTCTCTACAGGAATTAAAGTTCCTCATAATTTTCGCTTGTTGGAAGAACTTGAAAAAGGACAAAAAGGAATAGGTTATGGTATGGTTAGCTGTGGTCTTGAAGATGATGAGTATATTACAGTTATAAAGTGGGCAAGCATGACTATTGGGCCACCAAGGACAAATTCTGAGAATAGAATACATAGCCTGAAAGTAGAACATGGACCTAAAGACCCAGAAGCTCCTCCATCAGTTAGATTTGTAACAAAAACTGATAGGGATGGAATAAATCATTCCAATGGGATGGTGGATGCACGGAGCAAAATGGCATTAAAGTTGTCTTTCAAGAGCTATGACATCTAATGATGTCCAAAGAAAATACGAAGCTTCCACAGCCACCAGAAGGACAATAATACAACAATAAATTTTAGAGGCTCTCAAATTTGTCTTAAATCAACAACCTTCTACTCATATAAATGTCTTGATTAAATATCACAATGCAAATACCCACACATTAAGTAAAAAAAAAAAAAAGTAAAAGCTGGTAAACATGACTGGACATTTGTAAGAATATATTTAATATATGTACACAATCATGCTTTCAGGTAACAAGAGGGAAAATACAACACAATGTTTTTCTCTTGTTAAGGCACGGGCATTTAAACGTAAGCCTGGAGTACACGAGATCGAATTCGAGTTTTTAAGATGAAAATATGGCAAGAAGTGTTAGATGGCAGTGGGGTGAGCATGTGTTACTGAAGAGTAAAAAAAAAAAAAAATCTCAAGAAGGAAAAACAGAAAAGGCATGCTGGCATCCTTTATCCATCTCTCTTAGTGAAAGAGCTGCAGTCGAAATTGTTTAGTGTAGCAGGTACAAAGGATATTGTCACAAATTATGTTAAATTTTGAAGCCATGTGGGTGCTAGTAGTATCAAAAATATGTTCAGGATCGTTTTGACACTTGTATGTATAATAAAAAGTGTCGGGGGTGAATCGATGCATTTCTGTCCAAAGCTGTTCCTGTGCGTCACGTGTAACAGACGTGGTGTTTGTTTACAGTTTTGCTTAACAAATCATGCATTTCAGTTGAAGTGAAGTCAATAAAAAGGTGTATGGATATGTGATTTTGAGATTAAAGTTAGTCTTAAAATATAAATAAAATGCAAAACATGAAAAAAAAGATAATCACTCATTTTGGTTTCACAGTGTGGCAGGTACTGCTCTCTCCATTTCACAGCTGTGAAAACTGAGACACCGGAGGCTTATGCAGTCCAAGAAGACATCGTGAGGATGATGTGGGTCTTGAAGGATGCAGGTACTGGAGAAAACTGGGAAAGCATTAACGAGAACAGAAAGAACATGGCCGAGCAGGAGGGGGCAGCATAGTGGGCAGTGATAGCACCTAAAAGCATGTGACCAGGTGATAAAAGACTCCGGGGACACTCGGGCTATCCACAGGGATGATTTCCCCTCTGGAGTGGAGAGGCAGCCTCCCATGAGCCCGAGTGGCAACAGGGAATGAGGAAGTGGTGTTTTGTTTGTTTGTTTTTAGGTTGTTTTTTTTTTTTTGAGAAGTTTTTTTTGCTATAAGGTACATGTGCTCGCCAGACAGACAGAAACAGAGAGATAGAAAGTGAGAAATCACCCCCCAGGGGGGGATAGCCACACCGCAATCCCTTCTCCTCCATTCTCCTCTCGGGATCTTGGGCACGCACGCACACGCGCCCGGCGTGAGTTGTAAGCCACCAGGTCCGGGACGCGAACCGCGGTTGACTACGTGGGAGTCCAGCGACATAGCCATTATGCTAACTGCTGGTCCCAGGAAGTGGTGCTATTTTTAACTAACGCTGCCATGGAAGAATTTAGGTCGGTAGACTCTGTCCCTGGGACCAGAGTTTGGATCAGACAGCAATACTGACACCCTCAGCTGGAGAGAAAAATTCTGGGCGACATTTAAGCTCATCAAGGGCTAACAGACCTTATGTACAGTGGGCCATTTCCAGAAAGAAATTCTTAGTCCCTTTCATGACTTTCAAACCTATCTACCAGCTCTGCCCTCTAAAAGGGGCTAGAAACAATAGCCAACCTAGTAGCCGTGAATATCCCAGGAACCCAGACTAAGGTCTTAGAATACAATCATACAGTTTTTACTAAAATAAAAATAAACACATGAACGGCTTTCTTGGAGTAATGGCTGAGTCTAGGAAATTACAAGATGAACTGGAAACATATCGTCTTCCCATATATCTATGAAGTTATTAAGGATCCCTAGGATCGGACCGGACAAAGGGAAGCCAAGGAGGAGCTGAGGGCGATTTCTCTGCCCACAGTGTCTCAGAGTCATTCTTAAGGAACTAACTCATTATTTCTTTTTTTTTTTTTTTTTTTTTTTTGAGAGAGAGAGGTTCTTGCTATAGGGCACGTGCGCTCACCAGAAAGACAGAGAGAGACAGAGAAACAGAAAGTAAGAAATCATGCCCCGGAGGGATGACCACACCGCAATCCCTTCTCCATTCTCCTCTTGGGATCCTGGGCATGCACACACATTTGCCCATTGTGAATTTAAGCCACCAGGTCTGGGATTTGAACCACGGTCGACTACATGGAAGTCCAGCGACACAGCCATTACACTAACTGCTGGTCCTAGGAACTAATTCATTCTTAAAGACCATCTTATGCCCCATCTCCCACCCCAGCTCCCGCAACACAAATGCCCAAGCACACCAGGGTTTGTGGGAGACAATCCATGCAGTCATCTTGCCTACAACAACTACAGGCTGGGAGGGAACCAGGGCACCAACAGCCAGGTTATGGCATCCTCTTTTGGTATTATGACTCCAACATCCCCAAAGCCAAGAGATAAGCTGCTGATGCCCTTCAAGAGATATAGCAGAAAGGTCTCAGACCAAGTATAAAGGCTTCCAGTCCTGACCTGAAATGATGGGAGACTGGCAAGATTATTGGTGGCATATGGTGAGATCTCACTGATGAAGAGAAACAAGAATATTTTATAGGAAGTAGAAAAGAGAGAGTACAATGAAACTGTGAAGGCCTATCAAACACCCCACCACCACCACCACCTTTCTTGTATAAATGCAGAAAGTTGTGCGGAAGCTGCTTTAGAGGAAGAAGGTCAACGGAGACAGTCTCATCTGCTTCCAGAGGAACCTTGCCCCATCAGCAAGATCATTAGGGAGAGTGTGGTGTTGTCCGGTCAGTCATCACAATGGCTACATTGCAGGTCCAGCCCATGGTTCGACCAGTAAAAACCGGAAGCTGAACTTCTTCAAATAGAAGAATGACACCAGGAAAAAAAAAAAAAAAAAAGAGAAA
>NW_006159459.1:205474-233439 GCF_000334495.1 Tupaia belangeri chinensis | reverse complement strand
ATTGGTGGCATATGGGGAGATCTCACTGATGAAGAGAAACAAGAATATTTTATAGGAAGTAGAAAAGAGAGAGTACAATGAAACTGTGAAGGCCTATCAAACACCCCACCACCACCACCACCTTTCTTGTATAAATGCAGAAAGTTGTGCGGAAGCTGCTTTAGAGGAAGAAGGTCAACGGAGACAGTCTCATCTGCTTCCAGAGGAACCTTGCCCCATCAGCAAGATCATTAGGGAGAGTGTGGTGTTGTCCGGTCAGTCATCACAATGGCTACATTGCAGGTCCAGCCCATGGTTCGACCAGTAAAAACCGGAAGCTGAACTTCTTCAAATAGAAGAATGACACCAGGAAAAAAAAAAAAAAAAAAGAGGAAAGTCCTGGAAAACACAGATTCATGCCTCAGTGAACTCGGAAGTTCGTGCAGTCTGAAGGTGGAAGTGGATGTGGAGAAAATTGCAGCTGAGTTTGCACAGGCAGAGGGACAGGCCTGCAAAAGCCAGGAGGAGAGCGAGAAGGCAACAGAGCAAACCGAGCATAGTGAGGGCAGCCTCGGTCCTGAGGAAGAGCAAGCTGCAAACAAAGCCAAGGAAATGAAGGACAATGAGAGCCTGCTGTTGGAGACAGACGTCTTGAAGAGAAGACAGAGAGCTAACAAAAGGATGGAGAAGGGACCAGCAGTTAGCGTAATGGCTATGTTGCTGGTTCAAGTCTCGGACCAGGTGGCTTAAACTCATGCCGGGCGTGTGTGCGTGCATGCCCCAAGATCCCAAGAGGAGAATGGAGGAGAAGGGATTGCAGCTTGGTCATCCCCCTGGAGGGTGATTTCTCGCTTTCTGTCTCTGTCTCTCTCTGTCTTTCTGGTGATCCCACGTGCCCCGTAGCAAAAATCTCTCCAAAAAGAAAAGGATGGGGAAGAAGGCATGACTAATCCTGACCAGGGGGGTGGACAGAGGAGGGAACCAGTGATAGTGACACAGGCTCGGAAGGCAACAGTGCAGCAGGAGAGGAGCCACCGACAGACCCCATACCAGAAGAGAAAAAAGAATAAATATTGCTTTGTTTTATGTGTTCTAAATACTTTTTTAAAATAAAAAGTGCTTCCTGGTTTAAAAAAGAAAAAAAGATGACTAGGATCTCATCAGAAATATTCAAGAGCAAACAACTTGAAGAGAATTCCAAGAGAGCACCCATAGTAAGCTGCATTGTGCCTCCCCCCAGAAAAAAAGAATCCATATGTTGAAGTCATAACCCCAATACTTCAGAACGTGATCGTATGTTAAAGAAGGGTCATTGCTGATGTGATCTGTTAACATGTCAGACTGGAGGAGACTGAACCCTTAATCCAACATGACTAGTGTCTACAAAATAAAAACATTCGAACACAAATGTGCACACAGGGAATACCAAGTGAAGATAAAGGCAGAAGAGCTGGGCAATGCCTTTACACTCCGAGGAATGCCAGAGATTGCTAGCAGAAGTCTCCAGAAGTCAGGAGAGAGGCATGGGACAGATTTTTCTTCGTAGCCCTCAGAAGGAATCAACGCACAGAAATCTTGATCTTGGACCTCTGGCCTCCAGAACTTCAAGACAATACGTTTCTGTTATATAAGTCACCCAGTTTGTAATCTGGGGACAGCAGTCCTAGGAAGCTAATGCAGCACCCGAGATCCCTGCTCCTGGGGGTACACCCTCTGTCATTCCCTCTCTGAGGCTAAGCAGGACTTGTGAAGGATGGATATCACTCCTGTGATCCTTATGCTATATGGCAGAGAGATTATAAAGAAGTAATTAGAGTTTCTAATCAGGGGGCCAGCAGGTGACATAGTGGCCAAAGGCGCTAGACTCTCATATGACCAACCATGGTTCAAGTCTTGGACTTGGTGGCTTGCTTTCTCACGTTGCCTCTCTCTCTCTTTTCTGATCAAATTGGGAAATAATAATAATAAAGTTAAATAAAATAATTATTTTTTTTAAAAAGGGTTTCTAATCAGTTGACTTTGAGTTAACCAAATGGGAGATGGTGCTATGTAGGTTCAAACATTTTTCAAGTAAGCTCTTGGAAAGGACAGAGACCTTCTCTAAGAGAGCAATTCAAAGCCTGGAAGCACGAGGGCCTATGGAAACGGCCACCTGGTAAGAATCTGAGGATGGCCTTTAGGAACTGAGAGTAGTCCCTGACTGACAGCCAGCAAGACAGCAGGACCCTCAGTCCTACGACCAAAAGAACTAAATTCTCCTGATAGCCTGAATGATCCCGGAAGAAAACAGAGCTGCAGATGGCAAAGCAATTTGGCCAGCACTTTAATTCCGATCTTGGAGGCCTGAGCAGAGAGGCCAGCTAAGCCTAGACTTCTGACCTGCTGCTTAAAACTGCTAAGTTTATGGTATTCTGTTACACTGCAATAGAAAATGAATGTGTAAGTCAAGAATCTTAATTTGTGAAATAATAAAGTATTTTCAAATGACCTAAATGTGATACTGTGAGTGGGTTTTTTGTTTTGCTTTGTTTTGTTTTTTGGAGAGGTTTTTGCTATAGGGCTCATGTGCTCGCCAGAGAGACAGAGAGACAGAAAGTGAGAAATCACACCCCGAGAGGGGATGGCAATGCCACAATCCCTTCTCCTCCATTCTCCTCTCAGGATCTTGGGCACGCACGCACACGAACCTGGCGTGAGTTTAAGCCACCAGATCCAGGACTCAAATTGCAGTCGACTACATAGGAGTCCAGCGACATAACCATTACGCTAACTGTTGGTCCCATGAGTGGGTTTTTTTTAATTATAGTGTTTATCATAAATAGAAAAAAAATTAACAATGGCAAAGCACTCTAGGTATCCAAAGTGCACTAGGGAGAAAAAATTTTCAAATATGCTAAAAATAATTCTACTAATTGCAATCAATTGGTAAGAAGCACTCCCTTGAAGTGAGGTCTTATGTATCTGAAGAAGCATAATGAACCCACCCCCTCACCTTTCAGGCTCCAAACACACATGTGGCTTAATAGAGACTGTTGAGGAGGAGGAGGGAATTATCTTCTTCCCACTCTTACCCTCTCAGAAGCAATTAGTGATAGGGAACAAAGAATGCCACATGCTTTCTTGTTCTAAGACTCAGGAGACTAGAGCCAGGTGAGGGAGGAGGTGCCCTGTTTGTATTGCAGGAATAACTGGACCAAAGCCAGCCAGTCCACTGAAAGTGGGAAACACTGGTGGACTGGCTCTTCCTCTCCTGAGGTATTACTTAATGTTTTACCAGAAGGATTGAAAATTTGGATAATGAAGCAGCATTTTTTGAGCATGTACTGGATACCTTTTGGCTTAGTGCTGTCCTAGATACTTTTACACTGTTATTTCAGCTAATCCTCATGGTTATCTGTATTAAGCAGGGTTTCCAGAAAAATAGAAACAACAGAATGTGTGTGTACAAGGGTACTTTAAGACATTCATGGAGGGGACCAGCAGGTGGCGCAGTGTTAAGGTGCTGGACACTTCCACAGGGCTGACTACTGTTCAGGTCCCAGACTGATGGCTTGCTTTCTCACTTTGTCTCTCTCTCTCTCTCTCTCTCTCTCTCTCTCTCTCTCTTTCTCTGGTCAAATTAAAACTTTTTTAAAAAATGAATGAATGAATAAAATTAAACATAATTCTTTAAAAAAGAAAAGTTCATGGAAAAACAAAATTAAGTCTAAGTCTGTTTAGATGCAAATAATTTTTAAATCCACATATAGTCTTTTTCATACTATGCATTTCCCATGACTTTTTGAAGACACCTCATATACGGAAAGAGATTTAGTACAAGGAATTGTCCCACAGGAATATACAGGTTGACAAATTTAAAATCTGCAGGGTAGGGCCAGCCCCCAGGCTCGGTGCTTAAGAGAGCCAAATCTCGCATGGCTGGCCATGGTTCGGATCTCAGCTCTTGCAGCTTGAAAATCATGTGCGGTCATGTGTGCTGTGAGGGTGAGCTGTGTCATGGCATGTGAAAGAATTCACAGACTCAGAGATTAACTGGATAGAAAAAGGGTTATTCGCTTTCCAAGGAAGGAAAGGGGCAGATGTGGAGAGTTACGTGGGCCCTTGAAGGGCCGGGGCTAGGGACTTTTACAGGACAGGGGTCTAGGGTGGGGTGATTAAGGTGGTCCTGATATGACACGCCAGGAGGCCTTACACAACATCTAGGGTGTTCAATTGTTTGTTATCTCTGGGTGACTCAGCCATCTGCGAATAGAACAAGCAGGCCCCCCATCTTTTTCCCTCCTTTTAGATGGAAATCTTTCTCTGATCCCAAGGAGTTCCCCACTAAAGCACATCCCTCTCACCAGGACCAGTTAGACTTTTTCCCTGCCGGCCAAAGGCACTCAGTGTGGCCTGAGACCTTGCCTTTCCTCTAGCAGAGACAAACTTCCAAGGGTTGATCCCTGAACAAAGAGAAAATGTGTGAGGCCTATGGGGAGTTTTAAATGTGCCTCTTCCCGCCTGGGAGACACTGATTATGCCCCTTCATGCGTGTGTGGCCCAAATCCTGGAAGGATGGAGAACTGAAGAAGGGATTTCACCATGACTACACCCATTGCGGAATGCTTTCTCATTCTCTCTCTCTCTCTCTCTCTCTCTCTCTCTCTCTCTCTCACACACACAACCACACACACACACACTCTCTCTCTCACACACACACACACACACACACACACGCACACACCCCCTCTGGCAAATTAAAAACAAAAACCTACAGGGTGATCTGGTGGGCTGGAGAAAACCAGGAGGACCAATATTCTAATTTTCCAAGGTAGTACCAGGAAGAACTGATTTTGCAGATGAAGTCTGAAGGCAATTTGCAAGAGAATTCTCTTTTGTTCAAGGGGGGACCAGTCTTTTGTTCTGTATAGGCCTTCAATGGATTGGATGAGGCCTATCCACATTACAGAGGGCAATCTATTGCACTTTACGCGAAGTCCACAGATGTAAACATTCATCAGAAAGCATCCTCACCTCACAGAAACACCCAGAGTAAGGTCTGACCAAATATAATACCTGGGCACCTTGTACCCGCTCCAAGTCAATGCATAAAATCAATCATCACCCCATCTGAAAGGCGGGCCTAACTTGGTAGAGTAGGGGATGAGGCGTGGAGGAATTAAGTGACATACCCAGTAAAGAGGCTGAATAGAGGCCAGGCTACAATCAAACTCTAGTCTCTCGCTCCAGAATGTTGAGGTGGGGTAAGTATCATCGAATCTCATTTAGAAAGAAAGTCCAGCTCCGCCCTACCACAGCAGCAACCCTCAGATTAGTATTCAGTCACCGAACAAGTATTCGCACCCCTACTGAACACTGAGCTATCAGGCTACTAAAATCTCATCTTGGAGCCAAGAGCCAAAGGCTACAAAAGTGGGAAGCGGGTCTTATTTTCTCTGCAGCACCAGGGTTACGAGAGAGGGGTCGGGGGCTAGAGGACTGAGTCACTCTCCTGAGTCACATCGCAAGTGGGCGGCAGTGCTGAGACCAGGACCCAGGTCCGTCCACCTGTGCTGCGTCAAGACCACTTTCCACTCTCCCCTGGCCTAGAGTGGCCACAGAGAAGGTGAAGCACTCAGCCTCTGGGATGAGTGCTGACATCAGACCGTCTCCTTCACTAGCGCTTGGCTGCTGAGGCCACTGAGGCCCTTCTGAGCAGGTGCACCAGAAGACCCTTCTCTGAGCAGGCTGCAGGCAGAAGGCACTCCCTTAGGACCACCCAGCAGGGAAATGGAAGCCACACGGCACGTCTCAGGGCCCACTTGTCTTCCTGTACACACTTGCCAGACAGCACTGCTTCGTCGGGTGCCTTTGATGCACTCGTGAGTCCAGGTTCCAGGCCCTCAAAAGCCTGCTTTTTCTCCTTCCCCTTCTCCTCCTCGGCCACTTCCTCCGCCTCCGCCTCCTTCTTCTTCTATTTGATGTTATAGGGCACCCCAAGGAGGATTGCTGCTGCAATCTTTTCTCCATTCTCGTCTTGAAATGTGGGGAACACGTATCCAGCGTGTTTCACAAACCACCAGATCCAGAACTTGAGCCATGCGGTGGGACCTAGACGCCTTAACCACCACACCACTGGCTGGCTCTGGAGATGCTTCTTCTCTCTCATCCCTATCACCCAAGTGTGTCCCCAGACCTGAGACCTGGTGGCTGTCTCCTCTCTTGGTGGGCTGCAGACCACTGGTGCCACCTAGTGGCACACCTTGCCATAGCAGCTAAGAATCAGGGTTTCTGCATTTCTCCCTTGGAAGGGAGTGATCACGCTATCCCTGGGACAGAGGAAGCCCCCAGGAAGTCTGTGAGAGTTCCCAGGAGACCCAAAGGGAGCCAAGTGCAGAGACTTCCAGGGGCACAGCCCTGTCTGAGCCTCTCTTCTCGCCCCCTCCCCTCAGCACGCACCATCTGCTGCACTGTCCTCGTGCACTTAGCCACCAGTCCCAGGTGGCTATTTAAATGAAATTAATTAGAGTTACATTAGAAATGCAGTTCTTCAGTTGCATCAGCCCATTTGGAGTGCTCAGCAGCTGCAGCACAGATTACAGAACACTTGCCTGGGACAGAAAGTACATGGGCATGCTAGTCCATGGGCTGGAAACTGAGGTCCAACTGTCCTATTTTTTTTAACCAAACTTTTCAAGCAGAACACGGGGTAGAACGCCATCTTGCTATACTTCATTAGCAGGAAAGCACAGACTGACAGAGAAGGAATTGACACAAATTTGGCTTGAACTGGGTTTTTTCCAGATGCCATGTAACTGTGCTTCTCTCCCAGGAACAGGAGCCACGTGGGCGTGTTTCAGGCTGCAGTTGGCGCTGAGGTTAAGACAAGGCGTTCTCTCCTTCTCGCTCTCTCTTCTCAAGTAATAACTTCTTTCTCAGACTTATGACAAAGAAAGAACGCTCGTGACAGTGTTTGAGATTCTGCGATTTGGGATGAGAGAAGGCTCTTTCGGGACACATTCTAGCCATATCCCGAGGTAGGAGTTATGAGCAAGGGGGACGTTGGACTGGCCACCAACAACTAGTTGTCCATGGAGTACCCGAGTGACTGTCACCTGCCAGGCGCTCTTCCAAGATACAGGGATACCGTGTGACCTCCTGCGGAGTTTACATGGAAAAGTGGGCTCCACCATGTAAAGATTGGCGTCACACAGGGGCCGTGGATCCAGGGTGGCTGAGTCATGAGAATGACAAAGCTGTCCCGTTTTGAATTCTATAATTCCTCCCCTGTTCTGCATCAAGCACCGAGCTCTCTGTGCTCAGTGGATCATCCATAATCCTCACAGCAACCGTCTGAGGTCTCAAGTTTTACTAGTCTCATTTGCTGTAAATGCAAACACACTTAGAAACGCTAAGCAAGTGGCTTGAAATCACACCACTGGTATGGAGATGGGCCAATGTTCCATGCCAGGCTCATTCATTCCACAGGGTGGGGGAATGCACACTTATCAAATGGTAGGAAGGACCTCTAGCTCTGCAGGTAGAAGAAAAAAAAAGACATAGACTCTTGGTGATTAAACAGAAACAAGCTGATGTACCCCATGGTAGGAACTTAAAAGTTGTTATGGACAGGACCAGCATGTGGTGCAGTGGTTAAGCAAGCTGGACTCCCACATGACCGACCATAGTTCGAGTCCCAGACCTGGAGGCTTGCTTTCTCACTTTTTTCCTCTCTCTCTCTATCACTCTTTCTCTGATCAAATTAAAATAAATAAAAATTAATTAATTAAATAAACAAAGTTTAATAAAACAATTATTTTTTTAAAGTTGTTATGGAAACACAAAGAAAGGGCATATAACCAGTCACAGAAGATGTGGCAAGCTGCTATCAGGGAAGGCTTACTGGTGGAGGTGATAAGTGAATGAAGTCCTAAAGGACAGGTAGAAGTAAGGTGTTGAAAACTTAAGGAGGGGCCAGCAGATGGTGTAGTGATACATCGTTGGACTCCCACATGGTCCACCAGGGTTTGAGTCTTAGACCTGGTGGCTTGAAAATCACACCAGGCAGGAGTGCATGCATGCCCAAGACCCCAGGAGGAAAATGGAGAAAGGATTGTGTCGTGACCACCCCTCCAGAGGGTGATTTTTCCCTTTCCCTCTGACTGTCTCTGTCTCGCTCTATCTCTCTCTCTCTCTCCATTGAGTGCACACGCCCTATGGCAAAAACCTCTAAAAGAGAAAAGAAAACATAAGGAGAGAAGGAGAGTAGCCTGGACAAAGAGAAGAGAAGTGCCTAGAGAGAAGAGGGTTTTCAGAGTGAGTGGGTTACAACTTAAAAGGACAGAAGGGAGCTTAGAGAAGGGGTCCAATGATGGAGTCCACAAACCTGCTCAAGGCTTTGGGCAGTCGTCAAGTCATGCAGCCAATGAGAAGAGAGCCAAAAATGCATCCGGTCTACATCAGCAAGGTCACCTGCCAGCAGCTGGAGCTGTCATCCACCGAAGAGTGCCATGACTCTTCCCCTGTGCTTTCCACACAGCTCTGTGTGGTTTTCAGAGCAGTTCCACTGCCCAAACTCCCAGCGCTGTGAAGCACAGGGCCAGGCCCATGCAAGTTCCGGTCAGGGCCCCAGCCTCCATTCACTGCCTCTGTTCTGTTACCAAACCCAGTGGTTGACGGGCTGATAATCCTGGGAAATCTAAAACCAAGAGTTTCTGCTGGGGGTGGAACTGGAGGTGCCTTCCTGGACTCCAGGCTGAGGAACTGAAAGCCACTCTGGTTACCATTTCTCCTTCACTGTTCTTCCAGATCAGGTAAGTTTCAAAACCTTTCTGGTTCTCAGAGTGGCACCCACTGTTGGCCTTATTAGAATGACCTGCGAGGCCTTTGCAAATGTTACACAGCCTGTCACCGAACTGTGTTCCCACCTCACGCCAAGGCCTTTCCCGTTCCGCACGCTCGTGTGCTTCCCCTGGTTAAAGGATATTAGTCTCTGTGACTAACTGGCACACAGCGTCAAAGGGTGTGCTGGGCAGGGACACTCTGAGACCCACTGCCTTGATCCTAAAATGGGCACAATAGAGCCCACTCCATGGTTCAGTGGTGAAGGCAGCTGGATCCCAACTGGCCAACTGTGCAGCTCCAGTTCCAGACCCCATGGCTTGAGAAACATACCGGACACGTTTGCATGCACCCCCAGAGTTTCAAGGAGAGAGATGGAGGAGAAGGGATTGCAGAGAGACAATTCCCCCAGGGGGTGCTTTCTCCTCTTGCTCTCTGTGGCTGACAGGTCCTAGCACCAAAATAAATAAATAAATAAATAAGAGTGAGAGAGAGAGAGAGAAAGGGCACGATAGCAGACCTACCTCAGGATATTGAGGAGGACTCAAAAAACTGATGCTTAAACAGGACTTCAGGGGATCAGCAGATGGCATAATGATTACATCGCTGAACTCCCACATAGGCGATCATGGTTCGAGTCCTGGACCTAGCAGCTCAAAACTCACACCAGACATGTGTGCGTGCATGCCCAAGATCCCAAGAGGAGAATGAAGAAGGGATTGTGGCATGGCTATCCTCCCAGGGGAGTGATTTCTCATTTTCTGTCTCTCTGTCCATTGTGGGATGGCCATCCATCCTGGGGGGAGCAATT
Organism: Tupaia belangeri chinensis; assembly: GCF_000334495.1. Taxonomy (NCBI): domain Eukaryota; kingdom Metazoa; phylum Chordata; class Mammalia; order Scandentia; family Tupaiidae; genus Tupaia; species Tupaia belangeri. The sequence continues at coordinate 223,829 of NW_006159459.1, read as the reverse complement.
TCTCATTTTCTGTGTTTCTGTCTCTCCAGCAAGTATACACATCCTATAGCAAAAATCTCTCTGAAAAAAAAAAGGGGGGCGGGGAACCAGCAGTTAGCGTAATGGCTGTCGCTGGACTCCCACATAGTCGACTGCGGTTCGTGTCCTGAACCCAGTGGCTTAAAACTCACCCCGGGCGCGTGTGCATGCGTGCCCAAGATCCCGAGAGGAGAATGGAGGAGAAGGGATTGCGGCGTGGCCATCCCCTCTGGGGGGGGATTTCTCGCTTTCTGTCTCTATGTTTCTCTCTGTCTGTCTGGCGAGCGCACGCGTCGTATAGCAAAACCCTCTCCAAAAAAAAGAAAGAAAGAAAGGAGTTCTGAGGCATCCACACCTGGATGTCTGGCATACACACAAATAGTTGGGTTCTTAAGGGAAAAGGTCAACAGATTTGACTGCTTTAAGCGTTCAACATTTACCTATTAAATAATAAAATAATAATTAGGCATCCTGTGGTCTGGTGCTTAAGGTAGCCAGACCCATATGGCGGACTGTAAGGTTGGAGTCCTGGACCCGGCAGCTTGAGAAACACTCCAGGAATGCGTGCCTGTGTGTCCCAAACCCCAAAGAAGGGAGAGATGAAGAAGAAGGGGTTGTGAAATGACTGCTCTCCCTGGGGGTTGTTTTCTCCTCTCCCTCACTCTCTGTCTCTGTGAATGTACACGCCCTCTGCAAAAATAAAATAAAATAAAATACCATGGCCAGTTGCAATGAAGCAGTGGTAACTCCTAGATGCTGAGGCCATGTAGGTAAGCCCCAGGTTCTTGTGGGTCTTCAAGGTCTCCTTGTACAAAGCAGGTACATGTGGGTGTGCCCGTGAGCTAGGCTGGCTGAGGCTGGTGACAGATCACAGTGGAAAGATCCTTTTAGGGGTGTGTCTCACTCTCTTTCTCCTATTCTTATGGAAGAACTAAGTAAACTTCAGGTGATATTAATAACAGAATTTTAAATTAAGAAACGAGAAAAATTGCAATAAACGCTCTATATTTCTTTACCAAAAGTTCTTGCAACTCAATAAGAAAAACACTAAAATCCTACTGTTGGCCATACAAAAACAAAGTCGGTAACCTACCCACTGAATGTTTGCATACTTCCTCCTCCCGTCCTCACATAAACTATGAATTTCACGATTGTTGACCCCAGTGACGAAGAACAAGATTGAGATATTTGCAATTTACAGTAATCTCATATTTTACAACATAGTTCATAACGCACAATTTTCAAAAGATGGGTTAATGATTTGGTCCTTACTTTTTGATTCATGATATAGTTCCTTCGCCAGCGGCTTAGTGGCTAGAGGGAGGTGACATTTTCTTTCTTTTTATTTTTTTTTTTTAGAGGTTTTTTTACTATAGGGCGCGTGCGCTCGCCAGACAGACAGAGAGAGACAGAGAGACAGAAAGCGAGAAATCACCCCCCAGAGGGGATGGCCACGCCGCAATCCCTTCTCCTCTATTCTCCTCTCCGGATCTTGGGCACGCACGCACACGCGCCCGGCGTGGGTTTTAAGCCACCGGGTCCGGGACGCAAACCGCGGTCGACTACGTGGGAGTCCAGCGACAAAGCCATTACGCTAACTTCTGGTTCCCGACATTTTCAATCCTGTAGCACCAGCAAAATGAAATTTCACATGTTCCTGTTGTTTTTGATGATGTCGACAAACTTCTGGCTAATCCGATGTAATATATAGCCTAGAACTGCAAAAGGGACGAGACACCTGAGGTCACCCAACTATGAATTAATGTACCTGTGAGAGGAAGCCACAGTAGGTTCATCAGCACACTAGGCCAGAGGCCTGGGGTCCCAGGTCCATGGAGGACTTGAACCTCCATTCCCCCAGGTTATGGCTCATTCCAGAGAACTTGCACATGTTTCCCAGCTCAGCCTCTGCACGTCACACATAGTCACTCATGGAACAGAATTTGGGTTTCATGCTTTTCAAATCATACTCCTTGGGGGACCAGCGGTTGGAGTAATGACTATGTTGTTGGACTCCCATGTAGTCAACTGCAGTTCAAGTCCTGGACCCGGTGGCTTAAACTCACACTGGGCATGTGTGCATGCATGCCCAGGATCCCGAAAGGAGAGTGGAGGAGAAGGGATTGCGGTGTGGTCATCCCCGCAGGGGGTGATTTCTCACCTCCTGTCTCTCTGTCTCTCTCTGTCTTTCTAGCGAGTGCACATGCCCTGTAGCAAAAACCTAAAAAAAAAAGAAAAACCTCTCCAAAAACAAACAAACAAAAAAATTATGCTCTTTAGAACTCTTGGAAGTCACCCCAAGACAGTCTGAGGGTGGAACCAGAAAAACTGAATGGGGGCCGCAGATGGTGTAGTGGTTACATCACTGGACTCCCACATGACCAGCCATGGTTTGAGTCCCAGACCCAGTGGCTTATAACTCATACCAGAGGACCAGTAGGTGGTTACGTCACTGGACTCCCACATAGTCGACCACGATTCAAGTCCTGGACCCAGTGGCTTAAAACTCACACTAGGTGTGTGTGTGTGCATGCCCTCTTACATCATAAGAGGAGAATAGAGAAGGGACTGTGGCTTGGCCATCCCCCAAGGGGTGATTTCTTGCTTTCTGTCTCTGTCTCTCAGATGAGCGCACATGCTCTATAGCAAAAATTTCACATGCAAGGCACATTTGCAGGTGTGCCCAAGATCCCAGGAGGAGAATGAAGGAGAAGGGATTTTGGCATGGCCATCCTCCCTTGGGGATGATTTCTCACTTTCCCTATCTCTGTCTCTCTCTCTCCCTGGCGAGCACACACGTCCTGAGGCAAAAACCTCTAAAAAAAAAAAGGACTAAATCAGTCAGCAGTTCCAATTATATCTGATCTGTTTCATATATTGGATTCCATTTCAGGAACAATTTCTAATACTATAAAAAGTTTAAAAACCCCTGAGGTCATCCAGCCCTTTTCCTTAAAGAAATAAAATGAAGCCTCACAAAGCTCAAACTGTGTCGTGGTCTCCTGGGCCCAGAGCTCGTTCTCCACAGCCTTGGCTGTCCCCTTTGCTCTCCCACATCCAGGTGAAGTGATCTGGTTGGCTGGTCTGATCTCAGCCATGAACAATCCAAATGCTGACCAGTGCCCTGAGCACCTCCTGCCTATCAGGCACGTGCTGAAGATGTAACCAGACCAGATGTTCTGCACAAGCCAAAATAAAATGAAATAAAGTAATAGCTGCTTAACCAAAATAAAAATTTTCTCTGCCATATGAGTAGTAAAAGTGATATAGATGCTCCATAAAACTTTTAGGGACCTGGGCTGGCGAGAGGCATAGTGGTTAAGGTGGCTGAATCCCACACGGCTGACCGTGGTTTGACTCTCAGACCTGGTGGCTTGCTTTCTTGCTATCCCTTTTTCTCTTTCTCATCTCTCTGTCTCTCTCTGGAGCAATTTAGGGGAAAAAATTAAGTAATTCATTACTTTAATAATAAATAAATAAAATTTAAAACTTTTAGGAATACAAACTCCTTCCAGTCCATCACTCCATCATCCCAAATGCATGACTCTCCTCCTTGTGTTCTAAGCTGGAAACCAGCATTCCAGCGATCACATCCATATTCCAGGAATAGAAGAAAGCAACAAATGAAAGGAGCAAATGGAGATAGTGTTTTTAAAAGAAGTTTTCTAAAAGCTGCCACGTACCTCTTATATGCATGCGCCTTCAAACGGAACTGGACAGGAAAAAATAAAAACAAAACTAGAAAGGATTAAAAATGCTTTTATTGGGATCAGCAGTTAGTGTAATGGCTATGTCGCTGGATTCCCATGTAGTCAACCGCAGTTCGCGTCCTGGACCAGGTGGCTTAAAACTCACGCCAGGCGCATGTGTGTGTGTGCCCAAGATCCCGAGAGGAGAACGGAGGAGAAGGGATTGCAGCATGGCCATTCCCCCTGGGGGATGATTTCTCACTTTCTGTCTCTCTGTCTGTCTGGCGAGTGCACGCGCCCTATAGCGAAAACCTCTCCAAAAAAAAAAAAAAAAAAATGCTTTTATTAAAAAGGCTTTTATTCCAGGCAGCCATCTTCACAGCTATATCTTGGAGCTTCCTTTACAACAAAGAAAAAGAAGAGGCAACAAATATTAGTAGTCTTTGCCATTCCAAAACTATTTTAATTTTCATAATAGCCCTTCAAAGTAAGTTCTACTATGCTCTCCACTTTACAGATGAGGAAACTGAGACTTAGAGAAGATGTCTGATCAATGTTTCATATTTTAAAACCCTGGCCTGGCCTGGGTGGGGTGTGCTGCTCTGAGGCTGTACTCCTAAGGCTGCTGGGCCAGAGGCCCAGGACTGGCTTACCAGGCCAACCTGCTGGGCAGACAGCTGTTGAAGCCTATAATCCCAGCAACTCCGGGAGGCTGAGACGGAAAGATCTCAGGCTTGAGGCTGACCTAGGCAACACGGCGAGACCCTGTACCAGAGAGCTAGGCATGGGGGTGACACCGAGACCCCTGGAGCTGGTCTGGCCCAGCTGCTCCCAAATTCCTGACCCACAGAAACAGAGTTAATGTTTATTTTTGTTTCAAGCCACTAAGTGTTGGGGTAATTTGTTGTGTAGCCACGTGTAATTTATGGTGTGTATCCTCCTGGGGGCTGCACTTCAATGGGAGGTTCTTAGAGAGGCCTCTGGGAAAAAGCCCTGGGCTAGAGGTCAAGAGGCCTGGTTCTAGTCTTGCTCCCACCTCATAAACTGTGTAACTGGAAGGATAGCTTAGGGAGAGCCTCAAAGTTCTCCTTTTACACTCTGAAAGGAACAGGGCAGGCATGGGGCTGGGAGCTGGAAGAAGGGGAGGGCCATGCCCTCTCTGGGGTGGAACCCTGCCTGTCCACCCTAGAGCCACCTGGTGAGCCCACTGCCCCTGCCCTGGCCAATTAAGGCTACGGAACCTTCCAGCTTCAGTGGACTGGAATCTCTGAGAAGAGGATCAGAAAGGCCCCATTTCAACTCCTCTGGCAAAGACTTGAGGCTTAATTCCTACGCTGCACTGGGAAAGGCGGCCTATAATTGTCCAGGCCCCTCCGCCAGGAGTTAACGGTGCCCCGGCTCCCGGACCTCAACAAGGTTTGAAGACATGTCGCAAGTGGACAGGTAGGTACCACCAGCATCTAGGTGGTCAGAGGCCAGGGATTCCTCTGACCACCCTACGATGACAACCGTGCTCAGGACAGCCCTGCAGAAACTGCCCCGCTCGGAATGCTCACGGCATCTAGGCTGCGAAACATGCTTACCTGGAGGTGCTGGAGAGAGCACACAGCTCACAAGGTAACGATTCCCCTCCCCGGAAATGTCACGGGGCAAGGGGCAAGACCTAGGAGATTCCCCAGACCTAGGAGATCCGTAGATAGAGCTCGGTTAGGCAACTGTAGAGAGTGCTTCTCTCCCTCTCCTCTCTCCTCTCTCCTCTCTCTCTCACACACACACGCACACACACATACACACACATATACATACACACATACACACACATACACACACGCATACACACGCACACACACACACACACACACACACACACACACGGAGCACACAGTCTTCTCCAGTCTGCCCTTCGCGTGCGCTTGCACCGGATTCTCAGCAGTTCTCGGAGGTCAGGATTGAGACCTTTCTGGCGGCTACTAAACTGAAACCTGAGTGACACCCAGAGACAGCGTCTGCTTTGGTGGAGCTTGGAGCATACACTCTCGGGTTCGTTTTGTTTTGTTTAGAACAAGGCCTGGGAGTAGCCCCTGCCCGTGAGGCCCTGCAGTGTTAAGTGTCCTCAGCTCTGGCGCAGAAACCCCCTCAGGGCGCAGTGTTTTCTCCCTGGCATGACTCTGCAGCTTGGAGTCAGCGGGGCAGTCGGACTGGGAGCACCTCCAAGGCTCGGAGCTGCAGGCGCGCCTGCACCTTCTCCCTCTGCACCGACGGAGACTGTAAAGTGTTCCCTGGCCGCCCCGGCCGCCCCGGCCGCCCCGGCCGCCCGGCGGCCCCCGCGGTGCACCTTGAGCCTAGCTGCACTGCCCCCTGCTGGGCGCACAAGGCAGCGCCCTCCCGCCCCTGGCCCGCCCCTGCCGCCTCCCCTAGGTGGCTCTGCATCCCCTGCGCCACGTCTCCCTACCAACAGCTTTGGGCCCGAGCACAAGTGCGCCCCTGCCCTCCCTTCTGGCTCTATTGGGCGGGAGATCTCTCTGCGACGTGGCCAAGCCAGAGCAATTACAGTGTGATTGCAGATCGCAGCCCCCTTCCGGGTCTCCAGCTCCTGGGCAATAGCCCGCTGACCTGTCTCAGGCTTCCCAGAACAACCACCCCTGCCTTCCCCTAGACACCCACACACACACACGCGCGCGCACGCGATCATCCTGACAATCCAGCCAGGATACCCTTTTGGGGATATGGTCCGACTGAGGCTATGAATGCATTTTGACCACAGCTGTTAAGTGGCAAAGCCAAGATTTGAACCCAAGGCTTTTGAGCCCTAAGTTTAGTTCTCTTTCCACACAGGATTTAATAATAATGGCCTTACAAAATAGCTGGGAGAAGCAAATACGACAGTTTATTTGAAAGATAATGTGATGAACTCTCAAATAGTTTGCTTAAAAGAAATAATACTCCTAAAGAGTCTGTCAGTTCTTTCACTGACTGAGATGATATATAATTAAATGCAGCTCATGGGTTATCAGTTAAAGCTTAATATTCTCAATCCCAGGGCCAGTCAGTGGCATGGTGGTTCAGGTGGCTGGACCCCACATGGCCGACTGAGCTATTCAAGTACTGGACCCAATAGCTAGAAAATCACTCTAGGCATGTGTGCATGTGTGCGCCCAAACTCCTGAAAGGAGGGAGAAATTTAAGGGAACGGACTGCAGCATGATCCTCCCCAAAGGGGGTGCTTTCTCACTTTCCCTCTCTCTCTCTGTCTCTCTCCAGTGAGCGCACGTACCCTCTGGCAAATTGTTTTGGTTTGGTTTGGTTTGTTTTTTTTTGAGAGGTTTTTACTACAGGGCGCACGCACTCGCCAGAAAGACAGAGAGACAGTGAGACAGAAAGTGAGAAAGCACCTCTCAGGGGGGATGACTAGGCTGCAATCCCTTCTCCTCCATTCTCCTCTCAGGACTCTCAGGATCTTGGGCACACACGCACACGCACCCGGCGTGCGTTTAAGCCACCGGGTCCAGAACCCGAAACGAAGTCGACTACATGGGAGTCCAGCGACACAGCCATTACGCTAACTGCTGGTCCCCCCTCTGGCAAATTGTTTTTGAAAAATGAATTCTCAATCCCACCTCCTCCCTGGGCAGACCTCATCACTCTGCCGCCTGCCTCCGCGGCACCCTTGATTTTCTTTCCCATGACAGTTTCAACAGAGGTGCACTCCTACTGTGGGGATGCTCCAGGAACGCCTGCCAGTCCTCCCGCGCCACACCGTTCCCTGGTATTTCTTCTACATAGCAAGTACTACAAAGCAGACATGCCAAGTGCTGCTTTCAACCAGATTCAGTGTTTAGAGATTTTTGCCTTAGGGCGCAAGTGCTTGCTGAAGAGACAAAGACAGTGAGAGGGAAAGTGAGAAATCACCCCCAGAGGGGATGGCAACTGTAGCCCCTTCTCCTCCATTCTCCTGGGATCTTGGGCATGCACACAAACGTGCCTGGGCGATTTTCAAACCACCAAGTCTGGGACTCAAATGATGGCTGAGCATGTAGGAATCCAGCAACATGAACTTGCTACGCCATCTGCTGGTCCAAAGAGATTTGGGTTGTAATGGTATTTGGCAGGTATAAACGGGCATATACATGCACCCCGTGTGTTTTTCAAGCTGCATATGCATGTATGCCCATTTATACCTGTACTGACACACCTATCAATCCCAAAAGTGAAATTTAGTTCCAGTGGATTAAAAAGTCCCTCAAGATCACATCTACTTTGACGTCGGTTTTACATGCAGGGAAGTATTTGCTTTCTCACACTGGGTAGATTGTTTAAATTTTCACAATACCAAATATCCAAGGGGCGAAAAATGAGCTGCTCAGGCAAGAGAAAAAAGAAAGGCAGTTAGATGCTTGGGAAAAAAAAAATCTAGGTTAACATACCTGGACCCAGAAAAGGGTTGCATTATTTGTAGGAGTTTTTAGACCATTACAGTGAGTTCTGGAATGATTAGGAATTGGGAAAAGGGCTGCATTTGTGCTAATAGCAAATACCCCAAAATGTCACAAGATGGCAGTATTATTCCAGGAGTCTCTCCCTGTTCCCCCCAGCTCTGGTGGCTATCGCTCTCTTGGTTTACAAGAAGCCCGTTGTAGCAAATATTATCAATGCTACTATACATTGTCACTTCATGCTCCCCGCCTTACCTTCAACCATTGTTCTATCATCATCTCTGATATCAACTCTACTGACTCTATTGCCATTTGTTCCATCTTTAATATACTAATTTATAAGGCCAGCCCTTGAGAGCTGAATCCCACATGGCTGACAGGATCTAGATTCCAGCCCCAGCAGCTTGAAAAACGCACAGGGTGCATATGCATGTGTGCCCATATTCCCAACAGGATGGAGAAATGGAGGAAAAGGGATTGCAGGGTGGCATACCTCATTGGAGGTGTTTTTCTCTCTCTCTAGCAAGCAAATGCACTGCCTGTCAATATAAATAAATAAATTTCACTCCCTACTTTAAAAAGATAAATAAAATATGTAGTGTTATGGTCTCTGCTTTCAATTACAAAAGCAGCTGAACTGAATGTTTTGTTATTTTATTTTCATTTATTTGAATGTTTTGTTTTAACGAGAAGTATAAAATAAACAAACAAAAACCCACGTGAAGATGACCTTTTCCTTTTTGTGAGTTAACATCCAGAGAGCAAACCTTTTAGGTAAACTGAGCATTGCCAGCCTGGAAACGGTCAGAGACAGAAATGTCACACAAGACAAAGATCACTCCTTAAGCTGGGGAGAGGCTGACAGGCCCCTTACAATGGAGCAGGAAAGGGGCCAGCCAGTAGCACAGTAGTACCACAATGCTCTCTGATCCTGAGCTCCATGGGAAGGTCCTGCTCCTGCCCCAGTTTCACATCCCGGAGTTCCCTGTGCACGCCTGCAATCTAGGCTGGCTGAGACTCCAGGTAGACTGTGGTGTAGGGGCCCTGCTAGGGTGGGGGGGGGAGGAATCTGTCTCTTCTCTGTCTGTCTCCCTTCCCTCCCTCCCTCCCTCTTTTTCATGGCAAAAACAAACAAACAAACAAACAAACAAAAAAAACCAACCAACACTTTTTTGGTAATTTTTGGAAAGAAGACACAAACATACGCATATTCATTCATAGAAAATGCCACTTACAGCTTTAATATCACCATTGTCATAGTCAGTTCACAGAAGAGCATAAAGTGCAAAAGTTCCATTTCGAAAGGCCCTAAATCATTCCCAAAGCCGCAGAGACGGGAAGCTACCACAGCAGTGGGCACCACCCTCGGACAGCACACCCTACATAAAGCATAAAACAAGATAAATATCTGAAAATATGATATTTGCTCTGGTTACATAATTGTGTTATAAAATAGCCTTAAATCTCGCTTAGCATATAGGAGAAGATACCATCCAAACAATTAATCCCTTAGAGCATGGGCCATTTCTTTTAAAAAATCTGTAGGAGAAGGATGTCTATAAAATCCACTGGGAATCCCGCTCTGGTCCAGGACTGGTCCTTGAGCAGATGAACATGGTACCCAGGCAAAGCCCTGGCTGTGGAAGCTTTCAAGTTCATTGTAGGGGAAGCGGTAGAAGCTAGGGGGAGCTTAGCTTCCTAGAACGGGGCAAACTTCTGCCCTTACCTGTCCCCAGAGACGGTTCCATGTCAGCCCCAAGAAATAAAGGGCCAGGAAGACTCAAATCCCAGTCCTGGAGTTCCCAACATGGCACTGGCTCATGAAAGCATGAACTGGTGAGATAAGTTTTGACACACCTGAGAAGTCTAATAAATGAAATAGTGGCGTTATTCTCACAAAACCTGTGTTCGATGACCATCATTGGACAGATTTTCTCAAAAACGTAGCCCATCGTCAAATGGATTCAAACATCTCACCCCAGCATATCTTAGGTATGTTCACTGAAGTGCTTGCTTTAACAATATAGTCAGAAATGAGGGGAAAGGTTTCTTTCTTTAATAATCAAAAGTTAATCAAACACTGTAAAAAAAAGAATCATCAACTGAAATGATCACAGTAACCTTAATGGTTTTTTATATCCTACATCCAGTTTCTGCTAGGTATCAGACTTGGGAATTTTTAACCAGAACAAAATCTAATAAGCCAGGCTGAGTAACCCCACCACAATCTAACTCCTAAATGTCAAACCTACTCAGGAAGATGCTAGACTGCACATCAATTCATGAAGTACACCATTCGTTGTTTTAAAAAATCTGAACACATCAAAATCTGTGAAGTCACATAATTAACAACTATTTACTATGACTAATCAATCCAAGTGCATATCAAAAAAGTAGAATTCAGGACCAGCAGTGGCATAGTGATTAAGAAGCTGGATCCCATATGGCGGACTGTGTGGTGGGAGTCCCAGACCCAGCAGGTTGGAAATCACACTTGGTATATGTGTGTGTGTGAGCCCAAAGACCTGATAGGCAAATGAACCAGAAGGGATTGTGGCATGACCTGGAACCACCCTGGAAGGTGATTTCTCTCTCTCCCTCCCTCCCTCTCTCTCTCTCTCTTCCTCCCTCCCTCCCTCCCCCCTCTCTCTCTCCAGAAAAAAAAAAAAAAGTAGAATTCCAATCATAGTTCTTAGGCCCATTCATATCAGGCCTGATGGGATTCAGTAGTTCAGTCAGAATTCAGTGACCAGTATTCAAGTGAATAGCTAACTAGCATATTCCAAACCTGCTCTTCATGAAAAAATACACAACAGGCATTCAGATTCCCCTCAAGCTATAGGACAAATGGTCAACCCCAAGAGATTCTTACTTACAACTATATTAAAGGGGAAAAAAGATGAGTGAAAAATAAGAAACTCTATGAAAATATTAATTATGATTATACTTAGGCAATAGAAATTGACTATTTTTTCCTCTATTTATTTTCTGTAAAGAGTATGTAGTGCTTTTAAATAAATAAGAATGATACCATAAATCTAACGTAACATAAGATAGATAAATTTCTACTTTCTTCATTTCTCATCCCACACTGGAATACTATAGTGATTACTGTTCAAAAGTGGAATGATGTCTTGTTCTCCTCAACGATTCCCCATTCCATGGTTCTTTCTCAGCCCTCCTCTCTGCAGAACCAATCTCTAAAGGGCATTCTGCTTTTCACATCAAAACCATTGCTTCTGACACCTCAGTCCTTCGTCTTGTAGAAGAGGGATGAAGTGGCCCGGTGAGTCAGGACACTAACGTCCTCACTTCCAGGTCTGCTCAAATACACCCACCAGTCACACTGTGTCTCTATTTCCAGAAGCTGGAGGTGACAGGAGTGTCACCAGGGCCCCAGGAGACAAGTGCTTTACCTGATAGGAAGAAAGAGTGCCCCTTGACTGGGGACAACATTCTTGTCACTGAGGAACCCTCAAGACAAATTAAACCTTCCACGAAAAAATCATTTCTGTATTCACTTCTTAACTATGTTATCACACTAAGACAGTTGGGCTTAAAATAGACCAACTATCTACTTTGGAGCATTTTTATAGCGTGAAGTTAATGGCCTAGAATCCATACCTGGTAAGGTCAACCTGAAATAAAGAGACTGTCTGATACTGCCCTTTTAAAAATTCTAGACTTAAACCCTAAAGAACTTAAGAACAGTTCTATTTTCATGAAACACCTAGGTCTCAGAGATTCTCTAAATATTTAATTAAAAAATAATTTTAAAAATATAGTTCTAAACTACAATATAGTCACATGCCTACTCATTCAATTCCAAAATTTTCTACCTTGGAAATCACCAATTTGTTAGCCTGCATATTCACCATCTGAAAAATAATTAAGTAAATGCTCTAAGTCTAACCTTAGCATAAATTTAAGTTAATAAAATATAATTTATTTCACATAAAGATTTCTTACTACCAACAGGATTCCACTACTAATAGAAACCACAAGTAGAATAAAGTCATTCATTTTTAAATTCTAAATTCATTTGCTTATGGAGCGTTTCACCTTGGATCTTGTGCAAATTCCAACCAGAATAAAAGTCCCTGGGCTTCTTATCTGTGCCAAAAACTGCTACATCCCTACTCCCGCCACAGAAAAAGGATGTGCCTGTCCTTCCTCTCTCGACAATGGAATGTTACAAAGTTGAAGATGCCTGAGTTCAAATGAAATTCCCTGAGGTTGCCAGTTCCCACCTTACACCTTGAAGACAGATTTAGAGTCCTCCATTCAGCTCAGTGAAGAGAGGATTCATTGTAGCATCTGTGCTGGGTGAGAAAATCTCAGAGGGCAAGAGATTTGTCCTCCTGCACCTGTGACTGTGACCAGCATTTAAGAAAAGTGAGCAGGCAAATGCTCCAAGAAGCCACAGGAAGCACCTTGTCCTACAACCATGTGGTGTATAATTCCCACAGGAAATACTAAGAAATGAGACGTGAGATTATGGAAGGTTAACTTCTGGACCAGTACAGCACATGGGAGAATTCAAAGTTTTAAAAACTTCGTTGTTGTTGTTTGCCCCTGACCTTGAAACCAAAGCCCCACCACAACTGCAAGCAGCCCTTAGGTCATTACCCAGAGGTTAACACCTAAGGCAGGGCAAGGGGACTGTGGGAATGTCTACACCACAGCTAGCCTTCTCAGAGGGTTTAAAGCTCCTGAGAGAGGGTGGGAAAGGGGAGGCAGAAATGATGTCAGCATTTAAAACTTGTGCTCATCTTCAAGGATGGCTTGCAGTGGAGTGGAGAGGTTGGCCTAGAGGGTTTTACCTAGGAACTGCACCCTCATCTGAAGTTAAGTCTCCAAATCTCAGCAGAGGTAGTAGTAAAAGGATTCACAAATGCATGTGAAACCCACGTGAGTCGAGAGTTACAAGTGAAAAACGAGACTCCCTAATCACAAGGCCCGTATGTGTTTTGCTTGTTTGGTTTCAGTTAAGAACAGTTTCCCCAAATGAAAACCTCTGGCATCTTCCATCAGCAGATCAGAGGGCCTGTTGCTCCCCAGAGTGTCCACATGAAGAGTGCCTGGGAATGGAGGGGTCTGGAACAGCCCATCTTCTCCAAGGAAGAGACATGGCACAGTACTAGATGCCCCAGGAGACTACCCTGCCATGACCACAAAAGATGAAGCCCAACAAGCTACCTCGTTGGGAAGTGACGCTGAGAAAGATACACCTACTGTCCCCAAGCCCTTTGCTTTCCACCTATGGGAAAGGAAAGGACACTAACTTCTCCCCATGCACAGTGGGATCCTGAAGGTCCACAGACACACAAGTTAGAGCCCAAGGGAAGTGAATTTTTAAAAGGCATATCCCCATTCCAATTCTTCAAACCCCCTCGGCTGTCTCTGCTAGCTAACGAAGACAGTGCATGAGGAAAAATAAGCAGAGACGCCAGCCACCGCCTCGCCATCATGTGATCTTCACTGGTGATTTCTTGTTGGCACACAGGAGGGACACATAGGGGACGCCGATGAAGGCCCATTTCTCGCTGGGCCAGAACTTGATGACTGGGCCTTGCTCAGGGATCTCCGAGGCAGCATCAAAGTAGGCAAAGCAGACGCAGCCCAGGTAGGCTGCCAGGCAGATGAGGATGTGCCTGCGAAAGGAAGCCAGAGATGAGAACTGGAGGTGAGAATGGAGGCTAGCCTCTCCTCCCTCTGGGCTCACCCTCCCATCCTGACTCTAATCACAGCCCAGGCGCCTCTCATCATTAGTGAAGGATGGTGGTTATGAACAGCCCATGGAATAGCAGGTGGATAACACATCATGAGCAATTCAGGACCTACCTGAGAACACACTAAACTACTCCCACTCAGGAACAAGAGCAAACATGCAAACACCTGGGGGCTCTACCCAGAAGACTCAGTCCCAAGGACTTTGAACAGCTAAGAGAGCAATAACTGAATACATCAGATTACACTCCACATTCTCACTTTAACAACAGGTTGTATATACCTTATGCTCTTCATCAGGAATAATTTTACAATGTTTGAACTATTTTTGTGGTTTAGTGAGCAAATCCCTTTTTTAAAAAATTTATCCTTACTGTGCCTACAAAAAATTTCAATTTCAGTTATAGTCTTGTTCAAACAAAGAGCCATTTAAAGGCATGAAATCCTTCCTATACCCTTCGATGAACTGAAGATTCAAAATTGTTTTTAAAATATATTCAAGGGGGAGCAGTAGATGGAGTAGAGGTTATGTCACTAGACTCCTACATGGCCAATGATAGTTCAAGTCCCAGATTCAGTGACTTAAAACGCACGCTGGGTTAGGACCAGCAGATGGTATAATAGTTATGTCGCAGACTCCCACATGGCTGACTGTGGTTCAAATCCAGGACTCAGCAGCTTAAAACACACGCCAGGCATGCGTTCATGCCAAGATATCCCAGGAGGAGAATGGAAAAGGGATTGAGGCATGGCTGTGCCCCCTGGGGAACAATTTCTCAATTTCCCTCTCACTGTCTCTGCCCACCTACCCCCCCCCAAGCACACATATACCCTAAAGCCCTAAGGCAAAAACCTTTCAAGGATATATATATTTTTTATTTTTCCTTCAAGGAAAATGTTTTTATAAACTTTGGTGGGAAAGGTCTTTCTTAGAGTGACACAAAGTCCCCTAACTCTCAAGAACAGACTGACAGATATGACAACATGAAAACTTAAAATCAGTATGACACAAAAATATCATTAATGTTCTGAAATACAAATGAGAACCTAGGAGGAAATATTTGTACCAAAGAGTTAAAATCCCTACATTACAAAGAGCACTAAAAAAAAAAAAAAAAAATCACTTTATTATCTGGGATGTGCTTTAGAATAATCAGGGTGAGAGTGGGCAGAGTGGTATGGACAAGAATGGCCTTGTGTTTATAATTATGGACGCTGGGTGTTGCTTGAGGGGGTTCAATGAATTATTCTCTGAACTTTGGAAAATGTTGCAAATTTGCATAATAAATGGCATGTAGTCTGTAAACAATAATGACTTTCTACTACATGCAAGGCCTATGTGCTAGATATGAATTTTTTAAAATAGAAACACTCCATAAGGAAGACAAAGAAAATAAAAAGGCACATTTCAAAAGAAGACATACACATAGTAAATGTATATATGAAAATATGGCCAATAATAATATTAATTTTTCTGAACACATGAAAATTCATAAGAAAAAGATATATTTTTTTCAATCAGGTTAACAAATATTTAAGAGTTAACTACATTCAGTATATGTGAAAATGTAGGTTAAAGGTACTCTCTATAGACTTTAGTATAAAGTGTCAATTTGGCACTATATTTGGCAATATAAATTACAGCTTATATAAAATATACATCAAAAAGATATATGTTTATATATATATTACAGTTAACCTATGAAAATATTCAGGAATTAGAATCAAGATAGATGTTCATTATAGATGGTTTGCAAATGAGAAAAATTAGAAATAACTGAAATAGTCAATAATCTAGTTATTTATATAAATTATAAAGCATCTAAACCAGGAAGTATTAATTATACACAAAAAACAATGAAGATAAAATATATGCATTGGTAAGGAACTGTGTCGGAGCCAGCAGGTGGGTGTGGTGTTTAAGGCACTGGACTCGCAAATGGCCAACCATGCACGGTCTGAGTTCCAGACCTGGAGGATTGCTTTCTCACTGTCTTTTTCTTTCTCTCTCTGACTCTGATAAATTTTAAAAAATAATAATAATAAATAAACTTAAATAAATAATTCTTTTTTAAAAAAGGAATGATGTCAATGACCTAGCATTTGGTTTAAAAAACAAAAGGATCACTTGGTGTCACTTATAGAATGATACTATTTTTGTTTTTAAGAAATAGAGAGGGGCCAGCAGAAGGTATAATGATTACATTGCTGGACTCCCACATAGCTGACCCCAGTTTGAGACCCGGCCCTCGTGACTTAAAACTCACACCAGTCATGTGTGTACATACACATGCCCAAAATCCCAAAAGGAGAGTGGAGAAGGGACTGTGGCATGGCCATCCCCCTAGGGGTTATTTCTCATTGTCTGTTTCTGTCTCTCCAGCAAGCGCACGTGCCCTATAGCAAAAATCTCTATTAAAAAACTTTTTTTAATTTAAAACAAGAGAAATATTTATGCATATACATAGAAAATCTGGAAGGATCTACTTTAGACTTTTGACAATTATCTTTCTTTGTGGATGGAAACTTTAAGAGCCACATTCTTTTTATACTTCTGTGTTGTTTCTTTTTGTTACTAAAAAAAGATGTCATGGGCAAGCTCTGTATCCTAGCAATTCAGGGAGCCAGATCCCACATGGCTGACCACAGTTCAACTCCTAGCCCCAGACGCTTGAAAAGCGCCACACACATGTACATGCATGTCCCAAATCCCAGCTGGATGGAGCAATGGAGGAGAATGGATTGTGCCGTGACATCCCCCACTGGGCAGCACTTTCTGTCTCTGTTTGGTGAGCACACATGTCTTCAATTAAAAAAAAAAACATAATGTAATTTGATACATGGAAGAAAACATGATTTAATTTTCAAAAAACAAAGTAGAAAGTACATTAAATTCAGGAAAAATTAAGTTTGAGCCAAAGTCATATAGTCTAAATGCTGAATTTTGATTAAATTGCTAGTGTCACAGGGGACTTGGGTTACTAAAAATGCACTACATCTTGAATAAAGTTATATTTACATAATTGTACACATTGACCAAAACTCTAAGTGTACACTTTAATTTTGTACATTTTGTTATCTGTGAATTATGACTCAATATATATATAGAAAGTGTATAAGTTTATTAGTGTGAGTTGAGATTGAACCTAAGGAGTTTTAGCTAACAGATCCTAAGATTGCAGACCCCAACTTGTGCTGTTCTATTTTGTCTCTTCTTCTGCAAACGATTCTAGAAGTCCCTGAGCCTTACATTTGAAGTAGGTTGGATTTCTTGGAAAATATACACAAGTTCTTAGGTACTAGGGGAATTAAACACATTCTTTTAAACGGTCTATCTTTAGGTCATCTCCAGATGAGAGTCTGAATCCAGATCTAACTAAGCTTTTCCAATTCTTCATAAGAACTCCTTGGATGCTATCAACCTACAAGGGACATGATACAGCAAATTTTCCCTGCTCCTTTTCTTTTGCAATCAGAAGACCTGGAGGACAGACAAGGAAAAATTAATCTAGATTTGAAGCTGAAGTAGTTCCTAGGAAGGAAGCCACTTTGATTTCTTCCTCGGCTTTCTTAGAGTAAGATTCTGCATGTGGTTTTAGAACCTGCCTTTTTCTTTCCTTTTTTAAACTTAACGGTATATCCTGAGCATTGCGAAGTTCGGATGCTCCAGGTCAGGATCAATGAACTCCCAGGTTATTGTTATATAACCAATGGATGATATTGAACCATTCTTTTTAGTTCTCTGATATTCTGTCTCCAACTGCAGAAAGCCTAGGGGAGAGCCAGCCCCTTAGTGCAATGGTTAAGGGGAACAAATCCCACATGGCTAATGGAGGATCAAGTCCCTGCTCCAGCAGCTTGAAAGACATGCAAGGTACATGGACATGCATGCCCACAATCCTGACAGAAAGGAAGAATGGTGGGAAAAGGACCTAGCATTAGAGGGTTCCCTCTCTTTTTCTCTCCTCTCTCTGATGAGTGTAAGCACGCTCCAACATTTAAAAAGAAAAAAAGCCTGAGTGAGACTGTCCCTAGATGACCTGTGAAGCCCATGCTTTCACCTGGTCACGAGGCCTCAAAGCTCAAAGGCATGCTTCCGTCTGAGGACCCTCCTAGTCCCATGCTATCTCCATCCCACACCCCCTGTGCCAGCTGGTTTCTATCTAGAGCTTGAGTTACAGATCAATTTTCAAGCTCCTGTATGTTTTAATAATGGAGGAAAAGGTAAGAGACCACAGACCTTTAGCACAACAATGAGGTCTTTTTGTTCTGGCTAAGCCTTCTCCCTGGAGCCATTTCTGCTTTTTACAGTACTTTCTAATGCTTCTGACAGTCTAGTGAGGAGAAAGGCAGGCTAGGCCTGGTGCTGTCCCCTGAGCACACCCATGAACCTTATAGGGAGGACAGAGCCCCACAGCAAGTGCAGACACCTGTCTCACAGCCAACTCCCCAGTAGCAGGGCTTACCATACGCAGTGCAGGTAGG
>NW_006159459.1:202094-205164 GCF_000334495.1 Tupaia belangeri chinensis | reverse complement strand
AGGGAAAGTGGAAGGAAGACAACAGCTCACAAAAGGCTCGGTCACTGATCCAGCAGAAGAGGGCGAGGGTCCACCAGAGGCCTGAGAAGAGACCCAGCTTAAACACACGCACGTTGTCACACCTGCGTGGGGGAGGCAGAGAACATTACTGTCCGTCCAAGTCATCACATCTCCCCAACCCCAAATGGATTTCCTACAAAACACAGTCACTCCACAGTCTCATGGGTATAAATATCAGAGGTATGCACACAGATGGCTCACAAAGACATTCTTCCCACCCAGGCCTGTCCCAGCTCCAGAGTCTGTACTCAACTACCTGCTTGCCACGTGCACACCGATGTCTAATACAGACCTAAGTGTAGCATGTCTGTAACACAACCCCAATCTTTTCCCTGCCCGACCCTACTCCTCTCCCCATCTTGTTTTTCACAAGCCCCACATCCAGACAAGCAGTTCTACCTTCAAATACATCCACAACCTGCCTTCTTCCCATCACCTCCATCTGGGCCCACGCCACCATCATCTCATCCACAGCCTCCTTCCATTCTTGCCCCTACAGTCAGTTCTCAGCACACAAGTCAACATCTTCCCTTGACGAGAGGAAAAGACAAGGGACTCACAGTGGCCTCCAGCCCCACATGCATGGGCTTCCCCTCTCGTCACATCCTCTCCTACGGGCTTTCCCCCCTCGACGCCACTACTAAAGCCCCTGCAGGATCCATGCTGCTGTGATCTGGACAATGGTTTATCCTCAAGGTTCCACATTTTGGAATTTGGTCCTAGTGAGTGGTGACTGGATGTCCCCCAGAAATGCATGTGTTGGGACTAGATAGTATTGTGAAGTTAAGTGTCCTGGAGTAGGGCTCTGGGGTGTGGGTAATGTCATTAGGGTAGGGCCTCTGGGCTGAGTTCTGGTGATGTCTGTAAGCAGAGGGAATAACAACAGGATGGCAGAGAAAGAGTCAGAGAGAGAAGGCCATACGAATACCAACCACATTGCATTCCGCTCAAAGTTCTGCTTTCCACCATTTTAGGATGCTTTAGGACTTCCGAAGCACCAGACCTGGGACCTGCTAAACTGTACTTTTATAAATTCACCAGTCTCAGGTATTTCCATTAGCAATGTAATAACAAACTAAGACCTGCTATTCCTCAAATGTCCAGGTATGTTCCAGTAAGGCCTCTGCAATTGCTGATCCCCTGCCTGAGATGCCCTTCCCTCAGCTACCCACATGGCTTACCATCTTTAGGTCTTTGCTCAAATGTCATTCCATAAGTCCTTTCCTGACCACTGTTTTTAACAATTACAACTCCCGTCTCCACTCTCAAGCAACCTTCTCTATTACCTCCTTCCCTCCTTTAATTTTCTCTGTAGTGACTCTAACCCCTCAGGCACCCTCTACATCTTGATTTATTTATTTGTTTACGGTAACTTATCTCCCCAGCCCTTGAACCAGTGCCAGACACAGAAAAGGCTCTCAATAGTTGCTGAGAGAAGGAGGAGTTCTTGCACACACTGGAACAAAATGCACAAAACAAACCCTAACTTTGGAAAGGGAATTTCAATGACTGTTTTCTGTCCTTGTTATGGAATTGCTCTTAGGTGGGTCATTTCTAGCCCTGAGGAAGAAGGCTCAGAGGCATCTAGTGGCTGCAGGTCCTTCTAACCCTTCCCTCAGGATCTCCGTCCCTTGGTGGATCACTCATTGATCAGTCAAGATCTCTTATAAAACCCAGAACTAGGGACCAGCAAGTGGTGTAGTGGTTGGGGCACTGGACATTCCCACATGGCCAACCACAGTTTGAGTCCTGGACTAGGTGGCATGCTTTCTCACTTCCTCCCTCTCTCTCTCTAGCTGATCAAACTGGAAAATAATAATAATAAATAGTTAAAAGAAAAAAGAAAAGAAAACCCAGAGCCCACTACAATATCTGCATCTGAAAAGAAGTTTAATTGATATCTGTTGAACAAACAAGATGGTGTCAAAACCTAACTGTCAGGACCAGCAGATGGCGTAACGGTTATGTCACTGAACTTTCCCATAGTCAACCACGGTTCAAGTCCTGGACCAGGTGGCTTGAAGAGTACACTGGGCACGTGTGTGTGTGCCCAAGATCCCAAGAGGAGAACAGAGGAGAAGGGATTATGGTGTGGCCATCTCCCCTGGGAGGGTGATTTCTTGCTTTCTGTCTCTCCATCTCTCTCTGTTTTTCCAGTGAGCACATACAACCTATAGCAAAAATCTCTCTTCAAAGCAAAACAAAAAACCCTAAATGGCTAGTTCCTTTCCAGGTACCTGACAGAAACATAAGCAAAAACATCAACAAAGATGGAAGAAAAGAGCAAGCTCAGAAAGATGTGCTTAAAACACAAACCAAAATGCTCTTTGGTAGGAGGGCTAAATGAATCCCTTAAAAATTTTTTTTTGAAGAATTAATAGAAGCCCATGACATGGGAAACTACATTCCCATTCAGCAACTAACAGAAATCAATATTTCTACTCTCCCCTTTCTCTTCCCCACACTCTCTGGGAGGACTCACTGTCAGGCCATTGCTCTCTCACAAGGAGCTCCTCCCTTGATGCTTGGCCCACCTTCTCTTCAGTTCTCAGTACCAATCCTTTCCCAAACAGGCTTTCCTGGACACACACCCCCTACCATCTCAGGAAGGCCTTCATGTACTGTACTTTCTCATAGTGCACTGCCAGTTTCCTTCGTAACACTTCCCAAAGTTGAAATTATGCATTTATTTGTATAATTGTTTAATGCCTAGAAAGCCAGAAAGAGTAGAAACTATAACTACTGTATTTACCAATATATTCTCAATCTCTAGCAATAGTGCCTGGCCCAAAACAGGTGTCAAACAAATGCATGCTGGGTGGATAGATAAACTATGACATCAAAGGAGAATTTTAATTTAACTGCTTTGACTTAGGCAGAATTATCATTCCAGGTTTTTGCAATAGGATGCATGTGCTCACCAGAGAAAGACAGAGACAGTGAGAAAGAAAGAGAAAAATCACTGCGCCACCCCACCACCACCCGGGGGGGGGGGCGATGGCTAGGCCTC
>NW_006159459.1:198686-201732 GCF_000334495.1 Tupaia belangeri chinensis | reverse complement strand
CTCCGCCCCCCCCCCCCCCCCCGGGGGGGGGGGGGCAATGGCTAGGCCTCAATCCCTGCTCCTCCATTTTCCTCTTTGGATTTTGGGCATGCATGTACACACTCTCAGCATGATTTTTATGCTGTCGGGTGAGGGACTTGAACTGTAGCAGGTCATATGGAATCTAGCACCTTAACCACCATCATGTCACTTGCTGGCCCCAAGGCAGAATTTTTTTTTTAATATTTTTTTTTAACAAGTAACCAGTTGGATTGGGGATAAATTCTCAGAGTCCATGTTAGGTGTTATATAAGGGAAAATAAACAAGCCTTGTCATTTATAAAGGTAAAATGAAAATGAACAAGAGCAAATATCAACAAACACATAGGCAATTGGTCTGGTAAAGAGGATTCATGAGTATTCAACACCATTAAACCTGGAAAGGTTGGCTCAAGGACCATACCAGAACAGAAGCGATATAAGCTGTAGTGTGGGGGGCATCCGCAGAGAGGCAGGACGGCAGGTGTCAGCCGCTGTAAGGGCCAGGCCAGGGCTGGTGGCATGCACGAAAGAGGGAAAGCTCTGCAGTCAGTTTCAGAGCAGCCAGTTCCTCCCTCTGTCTCTAGAGGGAGCAGGTCCTGCTATAAGCCACTGACAGGCTTATTTGAACGGAGGGCTTGCCCAAACCTTGGCTCCATTAGGTTTCAGTCCCACTTTTCAGGGCTTTTGTCAAAATATCAAAGTGAGGTTTAAAAAGCAGGATAAGGAGACAGCAAGTGGTGTGGTGGTTAAGGCACTAGACTCCCACATGACTAACCGTAGTTCAAGTCCCAGACCAGTGGTTTGCTTTCTCATTTTCCCTTTCTCTCTCTCTGTCTCTCTCTGGTTGAATTATTAAATTAATAATTGTTAAAAGCAGAACAAAAATTGACATACGGCAGTACCCTATTTTAGGATAAAAAAATTTGAGGAATGTCTACCATTTCTTCTTTTCTTGACCCTTTAGTGTATTCTTAAACTATTTTAAATAACAAAATCACTCTTAAAATCAGAAAAACAATGCGTATTTTATGTTTTTCATGCAGCTGAATCACTTGACAACATGACAATATCACAAATTTCAGTAAATGTCAGGTCATCACCCCACAGCATAACAAACTTTTGCTTTCTCATGGCCTGAGAGAAGGCTCAGAAAGGACAATGAGAAGACTAGAAACAAGCTTTCGGACCGAAGGCTAAAGAGAAAGAGAAAGCTAAAAACAGTCCTTTTTCAATCTCCTCCAAACAAAGGGAGGGGCAATGCGAAACATTTGGTTCAGACATTATAGATCATTGCCGATGACAAACAGGGAGGACCCTGGAAGGAAATGCAAGAGTGATAAGGGCATCCTCCTGCCTGGGAATTTTATCACAACAGGCTCATGACTATCATCTCTTTTCTCTGCCTGGAACCCGGGTATTAACTGGAACACATTAAGTACAAAGAGGACTTGTCCCTGGTCACAAAGAGTGTCAAGCAGAGGTGACAGTCATTGAATAAAAACACAATTCAAATAATTTTCCAGTTATGACCTGGATGAATGCCATAAAGGAGACATGTAGGGTGCTAGGAGAGCGTACAGACAACTGACCAAAAGTGAAGGATGTGGAAGAGTTGGTCAGGCAGGAGGGTCATGCAGAGAGACAGCCCGAACAAGAGCGTGGGGGGCAGGAAGGAGCAGGGCCCACGTGAAGACCTGGAAGGTCAGAATGACTGAGAACAGAATGGAAGGGGGAGCTTCAGGTGGGAGAGAGCGGCCTACAGAGGACTGATTTTAACCTTCACCTTCATTGCAGTGTCAGCTAATAGAAACCAAAAGAAAAAGACTGTCATTGGATGATACGTTCAAGGAAAGAACAGAGGAGCCAGGTTTCTGGCTTTGAGCAACTAGAAGCAAACCAGAATTAGGAAAGGCAACCCAGGAATCTGGTTTTGAACAAGCTGAATTCCAAAAGCCCGCAATATGTGGAAGTGGAGAGATCAGGCAGGCAGCAGGACACACGGCAACAGAGCTGGAAGGAGGCACTGGAAGGAGACATATACCTGGTAGTCACACGCACATGTGCAACAGTTCCAACAGGGGCTATTTTAGGAGATAGGATATTTTGAGAGGAAGGATAGCAGGAGAAAAGCAGCTCCTTAATCTGTTCAGGCTGCTTTAACAAACAAGTAGTTATTTCCCACAGTTCTGGAGGCCAAGAAGTCCAAGATCAAGTGCCAGTAGGTTCGGTATCTGATAAAACCCATCTTCATGGATGGTGCTCTAGCTGTGTCCTCACATGGGAAGAACTCTCTGGGGTTCCTTTCACAAGGGCACTAGTCCCATTCTGCCCCCGTGACTTCACCACTTCCCAAAAAACCCAACTTCCTAATACTATGACATTGGTGGAAAGTACAATATTTCAACATATGAATTTAGGAGAGACACAAACATTCAGACCATAGTAAACAGAGAGTTGAGGATGTACTTTTAAGAATCCCTACAAAACTGAGAAGAAAAGAAGGAATCTACATGAGAGATTGTAAAGGAGCTGCTGAAGATTTAGCAGGAAAATCAGGAGGGCGTGAAATTATAGGAGCTACAGGAAAAACCATTTCAAGGGTGGGGGACAGTAGAAACCAGAGCAGTTAATTGTATAAACAATCAAGAGAACAACACATAAGATACAGGAGGGCTGAAAAATGATCACTAGATGTACCACATACCAACAGCAGTTTGAAGATTGAAGTGGGGGCAGAAGCCACATTCAGGTGGGTTTAATGATAAATGAGAAGGGGAACCAGCAGTTAGCGTAATGGCTATGTCGCTGGACTCCCACGTAGTCGACCTCAGTTCACATCCCGGACCTGGTGGCTTAAAACTCACACCGGGCACGTGTGTATGCGTGCCCAAGATCCCGAGAGGAGAATGGAAGAGAAGGGATTGCAGTGTGGTCATCCCCCCTGGGGGGTGATTTCTCGCTTTCTGTCTCTCTGTCTGGCGAGCACAAGTGCCCTATAGCAAAAACCTCTCAAAAAAAAAAAAAA
>NW_006159459.1:186231-198388 GCF_000334495.1 Tupaia belangeri chinensis | reverse complement strand
TAAAGAAAAAACCTCTCAAAAAAAAAAAAAAAGAAGGATGATGGCTGGACACGGGTATGTATGAAGTCCAAGTTGGGAGAAGATGGGAGAGATTCAAACATGTTTACAAGTTGAAAGGAAGAAACTTTTAGAGGGCGAGCCCTGTAGCACAGTGGTTGAGACCTGTTCATTAGAAGGCAGATCCCATATGGCCAATTGCACCTTGAGTGTCAGCCATGGCAGCCTAAAAAAACCACGCTGGATACATATGCATGCATGCCCAGCATCCTGACAGGGTGGAGAAACTGAGGAGAAAGGACTGTGATGTATCTGTGCCCCATTTGGGGGATGGGTTCTCTCTGTCTCTCTCTCAAACGTATGTGCCCTCTGGAAATTAAAAAAAAAAAAAGAAGAAAGAAAGAAAGAAAGAAACCCTCCTCCCCCTTAGAGAGGGAAGAACACAAAAAATTATTTACAGGAATAAAATAGGTATAGAAGAGTAGATAGAATAAGCAATAGAAAAACTGACCCTAGATGGAAAGAAGGAGACAGTCTATGATGCTACAACTTGTTAATATGATAATGAGCACCAATTGCCTAAAGTGATGGCTTAATTTTCTAGAGCAGCTGGTTTTTATCATGGAACAGAAATTTTTTTTTCCTAATTACTTGCAAAGATTAGAGTATTGGGCCTGGCAGGTGGCATGGTAGTTAAGGTGTTGGATTCCCACACAGCTGACCATGGTTTGAATCCCAGACCTGATGGATTGCTTTCTCATTTTCCCTTTCCCCATCTCTCTCTCTCTGCCTCTCTCTAGTCAAATTTAAACACTAATAATGATAACAACAAATAAAATAAAAAGAATAATTATTTTTAAAATGTTTAAAGTTAAAAAACAAGATTAGAGTATTAAAGGACAGTTATGTTTTCTTATCTAAAGATCACAATTGTGAGGTAGAACTCATTTAAACTGTACAACAATCTGTCCTAAACACTTGTGTCTCCCATTTGCTTCTTTTTGAGTATTATGAACGTAAAATATTTTCTCTTTCCTTAAGCTATTTTTTTAATATAGGTTAAAACATATTATTAGACTCAAAGTTAAAATGAAACTGCATTACAGTGACATCTCAAGAAGTTAAATCCAGAACATTCTATTCACATCAGGCCTAATTCGTATAAACCAGTACCACCGGATTGAATGCTTACAAATGAAAATCTATTTCAGATGTCTCTACCAGCAATTTAATTATGTGTTTTCCAAAGGGCTTCAAGGTGTATAAATATTCAGGGTTGGCTAGTGCATGAAGCAAACGGGAGCTAGGCCCTCAAGGACCACAAACACTGAAGAGAAAAGTCAATTCAGTTAACATCTTCCTCCACAGAATGTTTGGGGAGACTTCTTGCTAATAAAGGTACGATCTCTAAAAATCATATAAAGTAGGAAGAGGAATATACTTCTCTTTAGGTTGATTTAACTATCCTTGGTAAAATGTAGTCACTGGAAAAAGGAAAGGCAACAAGTATTTGTTGAGAACCTATCATGTGACAGCTGCTAGACTAAATATATCTTGTTTAATCCTCGCTGCAGGACTACGAATGCTAAACATCATTATCCTCCACTTACAAATAGGGATGAGACCCAAATAAGTGAATGCCCAGAATTTCCAAACTCGGGGCTCTCAAGGGTTATATTCTCAAGGAATCTGATGATTCTGAGATGAGAAAATCTAGTGCTACTCAGCAAACAATTGGGGAAGATACAGACTTTAGAATTTACAGAGATAATAGGCACCACTAAAATTCACAAGATCAACAAAGTATCATTTCTGCTGTGAAGGAACATAACATCAGAGAGAAAGAAGAGCTGGAAACAAGTGTCTGTATATAAAGGAGAATATTGCAAATACAGCATAAACGCACAAAGGGTTTTAGCAGAGAGCAATCACATCGCTGAGGGGAGAAGCAGGGAGGAAAGGCGTCATGAGGGAGCTAGCATCCAGGATGAGCTTTGCAGGAGGGAAGGACCTTGTAAAGTAGTAGTAGGAAAGGGTGTTCCAAGGGGAGTAAAAAAATATAAGCAAAGACTGAAGACAAGAAAACAAGGAGCCTTACCGTTTTGTTGGTAATAGGGCATATGTAAAGAATCAGAGAAAGAAAACACTCTCAGGGAAGTTTAGACAATGAGGAGCCACCGAAGGTTGTTATATAGGAGGAAAAAGTTAATGGAGGGGGAAAAAATCCCTCTGAAGGAAGAGGACTGGAGAAAGAAGAGACAAGTTAGGAACCAAATGTAATTTTCCGCTGGAGAGACATGAGGGTGGCACAACAGAAAAGGAAGGAAATGAAAAGTGACATATTAGCAGTCGTCTGAGGTGCCAGTTGATGATGGACCTAATGGTGACAACAGGATTTCAAGTCTAATTGACTTGAAAATCATAATATCATTAAAATAATTTGGGAACTTCAAAACAGGACTTGAGGGAGCTAGCAGATGGTGTATCAGTTACATCACTGGACTCCCACATGGCCAACTCTGGGATCTGGTGGCTTGAAAATCACTCTGGGAGCAGGTGAGTGCCCAGGATCTTGGGTGGAAAAGGAGAATGGACTGTGGCATGGTCATCCCCCTTGGGGATGATTTCTCATGTTCCCTTTCATTGTCTCTGTCTTTTTCTCTCTCTTTAGTGAGTGCATGTGACCTGAGACAAAAACCACAAAATAACAAATCAAAACAAACAAACAAAAAAGACTTGGGAAGGATAATAAAAGACATTGTGGGGAGAGGAAGCTAAGCCAGTAAACTTGAATATTATAGTTAGAGAATCAGAAAGTTAAACGGGGATATCCCTCAAGGACCACGAACACTGAAGAGAAAAGTGATTGGAAACATGAGACTGGACTTGAGAAAATAGACTGGATTGGGACCAGCAGATGGTATAATGATTACATGGCTGGACTCCCATGCAGTCGACTATGGTTCGAGTCTTGGACCCAGCAGCTTAAAACTCACACCAGGCACATGTGCATGCATGCCCAAAATACCAAAGGGAGAATAGAGGAGAAGGGATTGCAGCACGGCCCATCCCCCAGCCCCCAGGGGTGATTTTTTGTTTTCTGTTTCTCTGTCTCTCTCTATCTCTCTGGCGAGCACATGCACCCTATAGCAAAAATCTCTCTTAAAAAGACTGGATCCGGTGGTGGTAACACAACTAGACCCACATGGGAAAGGTCCTCGGTCTAGTTAGAACCACTCTGAGCATGCTGGGCACATGTGTACCCAAAATCTGGGTCAGCTGAGAGGTGTGGATCTCAGCATGAGGACCTTATTAGAGGTACCTGTTTCTCTGTTTCTCCTTCACTCTCTCTCTCTCCTTCTCTGTCTCTTTTCTTGCTCCTTATCTCTCATGGAAAGATACAAACAAGTTTTACAAAAAAGAAGGGAAGAAGAGTTCAGGGTACACTGCAGAGAATCAAGCAGGGATAATACTGGGTCACTCGAAAAGTGATGATGCATTTTTTAACAGAAAAATAAAAAAATTACATCATGACTTTTTCTATGACCCAACAGTTGAACATAAGAGGGTGAACGAAACTTTGAAGAAATTTTAAAAAGAAAAGTGTTTGAAGGGGGACCAGCAGTTAGTGTAATGGCTGTGTTGCTGGACTCCCATGTAGTCGACTGCGGTTCACGTCCTGGACCCAGTGGCTTAAAACTCATGCCAGGCGCATGTGCATGCGTGCCCAAGATCCCAAGAGGAGAATGGAGGGGAAGGGATTGCAGCGTGGCCATTCCCCCTGGGGGGTGATTTCTTGCTTTTTGCCTCTCTGTCTGTCTGGCGAGTGCACGCGCCCTATAGCAAAAACCTCTCCAAAAGAAAAAAGAAAAGTGTTTGAAGGCACACCTTGGAGAATGCCTACCTTATGGAAGAAGAGGAGGAGAGAGGAAAAGGTAGAGGGGAAGCCTGAACTGGACAGGCTAACAAGCCAAGAGAAGAAACTTAAAAGGAGGAGGAAGAGGTTGGGCTGGTTCCATGGCCTGGGGGTTGAGGCAGCCAGATCCCACATGACCAACCTTGTGGTTCAAGTACCAGTGAGTTCAGAAACACGCTGGGTGCATCTGTGTTTGTGACCCAAACCCCAAAAGGATGCAGAAATGGAGGAAAAGGGATTGCGACATGATCACGCCTCACTAGAGAGGTGTTTCTCCTCTCTCCTTCTCTCTCTCTCTCAAGCATGTGCACCCTCTTGCAAATTTTGTTTAAAAAGAGAGAAGGAAGAGGTCAATAATGTCAGATACTTCCGACAGACCAACAATGGGGAGGATTTTAAAAAGTCCATAGGATTTAGAAAAGATATCGAATGTTGAAGTGGGGAGATTAATGTCTTTGTACTGACTGACTTGCATGGCATTCCCTTTTGAAAAAGCAATGTAATACACTGTAAAGTTATATATAATCAAATGTAATATAAAGAAGATTATGATGATAATAAAAAAAAAAAAGAAGGGATTGTGGCCATGCCCTATAGAGCAGGGTGGTTGCTCACTTTATGTTTCTCTCTGGTGAACATGTAAGCCCCCTGACAAATTTTAAAAGGAAAATAAACACACAAACAAACAAACAAACAAAAAGTCCATAGGATTTGGAAACTGAAAGGCCTTTATCCTAAGGTAAGAATATATTAAGTGAACAAAGATACACAAAGATGCTCATCAAGGAGACATTTATAATATTGAAAAATTGGGGAACCAGCAGATGGTGTAATGGCTATGTCTCTGGACTTCCATGTAGTCAACCACGGTTTGAGTCCTCGACCCGGTGGCTTAAACTTACACTGGGTGTGTGTGCATATGTGCCCAAAATCCCAAGAGGAGAATGGAGGAAAAGGGATTGTGGCATGGTCATCTCCCCTGGGGGGTGATTTCTCGCTTTCTGTCTCTCTGTCTCTCTCTGTCTTTCTGGCGAGTACACAAGCCCTACAGCAAAAACCTCTCAAAAAAAAAAAAAAAGGTGAAAAATTGGAAACAACCTAAATGTTCAAAAGTAGGAAATGAGTCGATCAATTAAAATAAATTAAAATTTCATATGGCCATTAAAAATGAGGGCCTAGTGGCCAGCAGGTGACATAGTGGTTAAAGTGCTGGACTCCCATATGGCTAACCACAGGTGAAATCCTGGCCCTGCTGGCTTGAAAATCACACCAGGTGTGCGTGCATGCATGTCCCAAATCCTGAGAGGACAATGGAGAAGAAGGGATTGCAGCATGGTCATTCCCGCTGAAACGATTTAGTGCATGGTATGAGCCAAGCACTATTCTAAGTGTTTTTAAATATTAATTTAATTTAATATGTGATTAACTTATTTTCTTTTTTGCTTGCTGTTTCATTTAATAAGTGATTGACTTATTTTTTGCTTGCCGGTATTCTCCAACTTTTCTACAACAAATATATATGAGTTACTTGATAAAAACTGATTTTTTTAAGAGAGGTTTTTTGTTTGTTTGTTTGTTTGTTTTGCTGTGGAGCTCATGTCCTCACCAGAGAGACAGAAAGACAGAAAGCAAAAAAATCACCTCCCCGGGGGGGATGGCCATGCTGCAATCCCCTCTCCTCAATTCTCCTCTTGGGATTCTGGGCACACATGCACATGTGCCCAGCGTGAGTTTTAAGTGGCTGGGTCTGGGACTCACATCATAGTCAACTACGTGGGAGTCCAGTGACATAACCATTATGCCATCTTCTGGTCCCCTAAAAATTGATTTCTTAAGGGTCACTAGTAACCTTTGGGAGAATGTTTCAGATTGAAGATAGGCAAGAAAGCCAGACTGCAAGGCTTTGAGAATGAATAGCTAGGAAGCAAGGGCAAGGGGAAGAGACAGATCTCTTCGAAAACCTGGCCATAAGAGAACAGGAAAGCAGCTCCCTTTGCCCCCGGACTACAGATAGCAGTACGGGTCTCAGCCAGTCATGGTTATCATGGAGCAGATGTGCTTAGCTCTGGGCAAACCTATAGCCAGTAGCAAAATGAATTCCAAACATAGGCTCCAGTTACAGCAAAGTTTTAGATATATGAAAGATGGGCTACAGTTTGCTACGAGCTTTGTTGAAACTTTCTCCATGTATCCAAGAAACACAGCTTGATGAAAGTACATGACTTCAAACTTACTCAGCTTTAAGTTTGTTGGGTAGTAAACGACTAGTTATGAGTTTGAAAAATACAAATATTTCCTCCCTATATTTTTTATGTAACAGGTTCTGATTTAGTACCCCGAAATAGAGAAAGCACTTCCTCTGAAAAAATAAATAGCCCAACACTTCGAATGCACAGTTTAAAATAGACCCATGGCTCTCAAACAGAGGTGAGCATCAGACAGAATCGCCTGGGCGAATTATTGAGTTTTTAAATTTTTGCTTGTAGCTCCCTAAGGTATATTTCACATACATAAAATTCACCCACGTAAAGGGTACGATTCAGTGCATTTTGGTATAGTCGGTGTTGTTCAGCATCACCACAATATAGTTTATCATTTTTCCAAGATATCAAAAAGAAACCCTGACTTATTAGCAGCCACTTTCCTTTCACCCTGCCTGTTGTTGCTGAAAATCAGAACAACTCCAGACGTGAAACAATTCGAAAGGGATGTGAATCTCCTCTCAAAACAAAGAGAAAAAATTTATTGGGATGTGAATCTCCTCTCAAAACAAAGAGAAAAAACTAATTTAATACATGAAAAAGAATGAGTAACACACAAAGGGAAAAAGATATAACACCTCAATTAAGACACGCAATAGCCATAACAAGAAGAAAATCATGAATTACAATGCATCTTTTAAGTGGCTGCAAAGGGAAAAAAAAATAGTATTTCAAAGAGAACTAAAATAAGGGCAGTCTCCTCTCAAAACAAAGAGAAAAAACTAATTTAATACATGAAAAAGAATGAGTAACACACAAAGGGAAAAAGATATAACACCTCAATTAAGACACGCAATAGCCATAACAAGAAGAAAATCATGAATTACAATGCATCTTTTAAGTGGCTGCAAAGGGAAAAAAAAATAGTATTTCAAAGAGAACTAAAATAAGGGCAGTGGTTAGATGAGAAATTGAAGTTAAAAGAAGATAGTCGTGTAAACATAAGCACTAAACTAAAAGGTTTCTGGATATCAACCTGAACTCTTGAGTACACAACTAACTTCCCCAAGGAAAGTGCTTATGCAAGTATCAAAGGCTTTACCTGATAGACTACAATGAGACACTATGCCTTAGAGAAAGTGTCAGTCAGCAGTCCCCTTGAAGCTAATGTTTCCTTGCATACAGTATTCATTTTCCCTGCCCCTTCCTCTTTTTTCTTCTGCATGTAAATGAAATAACTTCTTGAGAACTTCTTTTTCTCCTTATCTGGCATAGGGACCAATCTATTCTTTCTACAGAACAAGCCCAGGCAGCTCAGTCTAGGCACTTAGGTGTCCCTGCTAAGCTAGTTTTCAATCACTGGGATGTATTTCATCCACTAAACAGCTGCTCCCCTCTTTCTGAATATAAAATCATAAGACATTTTGAACGGAACCATCAAAACCTGCTCCCAATCCAACAGTCAGGAACTTACTCTTTATGAAAAGTAAAATTTCTCTTCAACATTTGAGAGTGGCCACAGAAATTGGAGCTGGTAATTTTCCATTCTAACAACAGCCTACGAGGTAGGCAGGAATGATGGCACCCACCTCTTCAGCTCTGCAATGAGGAGAGCAGTGCAAGGAACACCCAGGGTCATCAGGGAGATGTTATTGATGGCAGGCTTGACGAACGCCAGGCATGTTGTAACTGCAGAGAGGACACAAACCACCGCCTTGAACCTGCCCCTGATAGGTGAAAGCAAAACCAAGTCCATTAGCAAAAGAGTTTCTGTTTGTTTAATGTTGGTAAGATACAAGTGTTGCTGGTAGTGTAAGCTAAAAAGAAATCCTACATGAAGTAGGGAAGGTCAAAACTATTTACATTCAGGGACCAGCAGTTGGCATAATGGCTATGTCACTGTACTCCCATGTAGTTGACTGTGGTTCGAGTCCTGGAACCAGTGGCTTAAACTCACGCCGGGCGTGTGTGTGCATGCCCAAGATTCCAAGAGGAGAAGGGATTGCAGTGTGGCCATCCCCCCTGGGGGGTGATTTCTGTCTGTCTCTCTCTGTCTTTCTGGTAAGTGCACACACCCTGTAGCGAAGGAAGGAAGGAAGGAAAGAAGAAAATTATTTACATTCATTGGCTCAGTAACTCCACTTTTAGGAATTTATTCTTAGGAAGTAATCAAAGATTTTCAAAATATTTAGACATGAAAATAATAAAATCAGAATCAACCTAAGTCTTTGAGGGTGAGAGATAGATAATCATTTTCTTAGCATTATTGTTCATATTATTTTAGAAGTTCTACATCAAGGTTTGATCAACTTTCTGGAAAGACTCAGAGAGTAAATATTTCAGTTTTTGAGGGTCCTACAGTCTCCACAACTACTCAACTTGCTGTTATAGACAATAAGTAAATGAATGAGCGTGGCTATATGCCAGTAAAATTTTATCTGCAAAAACAGAACCTATTTTGCCTACAGGGCAGTTTGTCAACCCCCGATTTACAAGGTAAGCAAATACAACTTTTGTAATAAAAACAGAGACCATTAACAAATCATACAGCTTTCTAGTTTAAAAGAAAAAATGTCCTATGTGGCTAGCACAGAAAACTAAAAGTTGTTTTTTTCTTTTAATTATAAGATTACCTATATTTGCTGACAACATGCAAGTCTCACGTGCACTAGAAGTTGCACTGATGAGTTTTGGTATGATAAATCTTAGAAAAATACTTGACATCATCTTCATCTCCTTCAGTAGAAAGAGCCAGAAGCAGTGATGTGATCCTGGACACACTCTGTCTTCTCTCCCTGGGACCCTATTTCCTCATAAAATGAAAAGGCTGAACAAAATGATCTCTAAGACCTCAACTGTGACTTAAATTTAGGAGTACGTGATCTTCCTGAAGTTTCTGTTATTCCTTATTAGCACGATTTACTTTGGCCCAGAGCCCTGGAACAGTTCACAGTTAGGAAACTAATTTGAATGAAATTCCATTATAAAGAAATCAAAGGGTATTGAACTTTCAAAATACAAATTTATCTTTTAAATAGGAAAACCATTTATCATCAAGGCACAGGAAATCATTGATCAAACTGCCAACTCTCTGACTGGAATGAACAGGAATTCCAGCCCTGAGCTTCTAGCAGAGGAAAAAATATATATGGGAAACGATCTGGGTTGCAAATCCTCAGGAGAATTGTGTTTTTCTCCTGGCCTTGACTGGTGTTCCTTAGCTACCGGATGCAAGGCTATCGCACCAGCCTGAGGATGACGGGCAGTCAGCAGCAGCCATCAGTGGATGGCCCTGAGGATGCACAATAACTCTTTCATTGATTTTGAGGTTTTAAGACACATGCCAAGGCTATTGGGCTTCTTTAACAGGATAAATACATAATCAGAAACTTCCAAAGTACATCTCTTCTGTGCACCCAAGGGTTTAGGATTCAGGCACAGGTTAGAAGGAGCAACAGAGTGAGTGAAAGCACAGATGTTTCCGTTAGGCAGACGTGTGTTCAAGTAGTGCCTTAGAAGTTGTGGAATCTTTGTAACTTAACTGTGTAAGCCCTTCCAGGGTAAAAATTAAAGCAGCCTGACTCATGGCATTCTTGTAAGCATTAAAGCACTTAACATACAGCCTGGTACATGTTATGTAACAAAATGCATTAATGTTGTTATCCTTAGCATCGTTCTGAGAATACTGTTTTAAATAATATTGTTGTTGTTTGATAATATACTCTCAAAGAAAATCTGGTTGAGCTGGTGTTGCAATCACCAAAGACTGCATCTAGTATTGCCAAATAGTTTAAAGGCTACAAGTTTGATAAAACATGCTTTTTTTAAGAAGACCATCTGCAAACAGCTCCTCAAAGGTCCAGAGGGTGTGGAAGAATGTGTGGGCCAACTAGCACATCCTGCAACCAGCAGAAATAAACAGATGTCATGTGGCCAGCAGAAAGTCGGTCAGCCCTGCAGACCCTGGACCCAGAGTCGTCAGAGGCCCTCAGTGAAACAGAGACAGAAGTAACCAGGACCAAGAGGCCCCACCAGGATATTTTCCAAACTGTGATTCAGGCAATCTGTACCACAGTCTCTATTTTCAACTTTCTAGCCACTATGGTCTCACACTAAAATACAAGGTAAGACAACCTTAGCACCCTTTCTTCCTGTTTTCTCCAAACCAGAATCTACAATAGCAACTTAATACTGTCATCACATTATTAAAATAAGGTTGTCATCATTAGCTATGCCTCTTTTTAATATCAAATACTTGGCAACAGCACTTTTACTCTTCAGAAATGAAATGAAATTCATGGATGATAAAACTGCTTATCACATGACCACTAAATATATGTCCACAAACTTCCAAGATGTCCCTAAAGAGATGGCAATGTCTCTGGTTAAGATCCACTGCTTTTAACTACCCCTTAGGGGCAAGATATAACCTGTTTAGAATAGCCAGCTCTGATAGTCACAGCATTATAACATTTGGTCCTGGAAAGAACCTCAGAGTTAGTCCATCCCTTCCATTTCCTAAGTAAGGGACAAAGATAAGGCCCAGAGTTTAAGATTCGGGCCCCAGGTGATCCAGCAAGTAAGCTAGCAGGAGGAGTAATCCCAGCCTATTTTCCTGCTATTCAGGATTCAAAGCTGAAGTGGAGTATAGAGTAAGAGTCAACCATAGATTTTGCAGAGGTAAAATCATAAAAAGCACAGCAGGACAAATTATTTGAGAAGTAGATACAATTAGCCTGTTACAGTTCTTTGTTCTTATTTTTCTTCTCGAAACAAAACCATCTAAAAATTATCCATAACCATCAACAGCTCAGTATATATTCTGAAGATTCTTGGGACATTCTAGACAGGTGAAAGTAAATCTTTTTTTTTTTTTCAGGGTTTTGTTTTCTGTTTTCTGTGTGTGTGTGTGTGTGTGTGTGTGTGTGTGTGTGTGTGTGTTTTATTATAGGGCATGTGCTCTCACCAGGGAGAGACAGAGAGAGAGAGAGAGAAAGTGAAAAACAATGCCACAATTCCTTCTCCTCCAGTCTCCTCTCAGGATTTTGGGCATGCACACACACACACACACACACACACACACACACACCCAGTGTGATTTTCAACCTACTGTGTTCGAGACTCAAACTGCAGAGTCAATCATGTGGGATCGGGCACCTTAGCCTCCATGCCACCTACTGGCCCAGTCTTTTTTTTTTTTTTTTTTTTATAAAGACTTTATATCCTATTGATATAATGAATCTAATCATTTCCCTACTGTTTTAGACACCTTTATCTTCAAAACACTTTTCCATATTATCCATTCATAATAATTGCTAGCACTTATTGAGTCTTTATTCTGTACTATACACTTATATAATTTACTCATTTATTCTTGACCCCATGAGGGGGGTCCTCACTTTACAGATTAGCAAAAGGAGCTTCTAGAGCTTAAAAATTAAAAAGCGAATGGCTATTCAAAGCCATGTCTGTCTGAACCGAACTCACTTAGCTACCATACTCTACTGTCTCTTCTTCAGAAATATCACACTGGATCTACAGCACTCCTTTACGTGTTTAGAAATATTCCAGTGGTTCAGTTCTGAAGCCTGGTAATTCAGATAGCCAGATGACCTCATGTCCAACAGTACAGTTCAACTCTCAGACCCAGTGGCTTGATAAACATGTGGGGTACATGTGCACCCAAAATCCCGAAAGGAGAAAGAGATGGAAGAGAAGGAATTGTGGCATGACCATTCCCTTTGAGGATTTTGTCTCCTCTCCCCTATCTCTGTTTCCCTCTGCAAGCACATGTGCTCTCTAGTAAAAGAAGGAAAAAAAAGAAAGAAAGAAATATTCCATCAAAGGGACCAGCAGATGGTGTAATGGTCACATCACTGGACTCCCACGTAGTCTACTACACTTCGAGTCCTGGATCAGCGGCTTAAATTCACGCTGGGCACGTGTGGCTGCATGCCTTAAGATCCCAAGAGAAGAATGGAGGAGAAGAGTCTATAGCGTGACCATGCTCTCTGGGGGGTGATTTCTCTCTTTCTGTCTCTCT
>NW_006159459.1:169020-185308 GCF_000334495.1 Tupaia belangeri chinensis | reverse complement strand
TTTTTTTTTTTTTTTTTTATAAAGACTTTATATCCTATTGATATAATGAATCTAATCATTTCCCTACTGTTTTAGACACCTTTATCTTCAAAACACTTTTCCATATTATCCATTCATAATAATTGCTAGCACTTATTGAGTCTTTATTCTGTACTATACACTTATATAATTTACTCATTTATTCTTGACCCCATGAGGGGGGTCCTCACTTTACAGATTAGCAAAAGGAGCTTCTAGAGCTTAAAAATTAAAAAGCGAATGGCTATTCAAAGCCATGTCTGTCTGAACCGAACTCACTTAGCTACCATACTCTACTGTCTCTTCTTCAGAAATATCACACTGGATCTACAGCACTCCTTTACGTGTTTAGAAATATTCCAGTGGTTCAGTTCTGAAGCCTGGTAATTCAGATAGCCAGATGACCTCATGTCCAACAGTACAGTTCAACTCTCAGACCCAGTGGCTTGATAAACATGTGGGGTACATGTGCACCCAAAATCCCGAAAGGAGAAAGAGATGGAAGAGAAGGAATTGTGGCATGACCATTCCCTTTGAGGATTTTGTCTCCTCTCCCCTATCTCTGTTTCCCTCTGCAAGCACATGTGCTCTCTAGTAAAAGAAGGAAAAAAAAGAAAGAAAGAAATATTCCATCAAAGGGACCAGCAGATGGTGTAATGGTCACATCACTGGACTCCCACGTAGTCTACTACACTTCGAGTCCTGGATCAGCGGCTTAAATTCACGCTGGGCACGTGTGGCTGCATGCCTTAAGATCCCAAGAGAAGAATGGAGGAGAAGAGTCTATAGCGTGACCATGCTCTCTGGGGGGTGATTTCTCTCTTTCTGTCTCTCTCTTTCTCTCTCTCTCTCTCTCTTTCTGATGAGCATACATGCCCTATAGCAAAAATCTCTCTTAAAAAAAATAAATATTCCAGCAAAATCTGCAGCAAAAAAAAAAAAGAAAGAAAGCAAAATCAAAACAAAGATAAATGTTAACTATCTGGCAAGTTCAGGCAGTTAAATCAGACAATCTGGTCTATAGAAATCCTATTTTGATTTTCGTTTTGTTTTTAAAGAGGTATCATGCTCCTTAGGCCACCTGGTCCAGGACTTGAACCACGGTCGGCTATGTGGGAGTCCAGCACTCTTAACCACCATACCACCTGCTGACCCCTCACACTACAATCCTTTTACTTCTATTTCTCCATGCCAGAGGACTTGGGGCACACAGACACAAGTGCCTGTTATATTTTTCAAACTGCTGGAACCAGAGATTTGAGCTGCAGTCAGCCATGTGGGATCTGGCTCTTTCTGCACAGGGCCTAACCACTGCCCTACAGTGCTGACCCAGAAATGCTGATTTTGACACGAATATTTTGGTCAGGACTGCCACTTCCACTGCAGAACTGTCACCTGCTCTGCATCACAGGCAATGATGCCCACACAGAGAGCTTTGGCCTTTTTGTCTCCCCATCACTAAAAAATGGCAGGTATGCAAACAGAGTTGAAATCCTTACTCATTTTTCCCCTTTTTTCTTTTCCTTTGCTCACCTTTTTTATTCCTTCGCTCACTAATATTTTTAAGAGATATTTTTGCTATAGTGCATGTGAGCTCACCAGAGAGAGAGAGAGACAGAAAGCAAGAAATCACCCCCCAGGGGAATGGCCACACTACAATCCCTCCTCCTTCATTCTCCTCTCAGGATCTTGGGCATGCATGCTCACGTACCCAGCATGAGTTTTAGGCCGCTGGATCCAGGACTCGAACTGTGGTCAACTACATGGGAGTCCAGCAACGTAACCATTACACCATCTGCTGGTCTCTCATGAAACATTTTAATGCCCTTTTTTTCCTTCAGTGTATATGCATATCTCAGGAATGCAGACAGGGATATATAGACAGCAAGCTGTGACAGAGTCCTCAGCACATTGTTGAGTACTGTGCTAACTGCTCTGCAGGGTCATCCTGAAGAAGCTGAGGGAAGTACTGTTAAGTACCTAATTCCATAGTTGAGGGAACAGAAAGAGGCAAACGCTAAGCAGTCAGCAAGTAGCGAAGCTAGGACTCAAACTCAGGCAGTCTCCAAAGCCAGGGCAGCACCTCCAAGGATTCTCTTTGTACTAAGGACGAAGTGGTCACACCTCATCCCTTCCCCAGAGAAATGCCACAGGGTGCTGGCAAGGGAAAAGCTGCAAATGGCCACAGATATCCCTGCCTCACGATATATGTCTTCATTATTAAAGTTGGTAAATGTTCATTACAACATTATTGTCCCATTTTCTTCTCTCCTGCTCCTCAGAGCATATCCTCATTTCTACCTCTAAGAAACTATAAAAGGAAAAAGGTTCTCTATAACGAACACATGAGAAATTGTCATTCAGAATTTCACTCAGGTCTCCAGAATGCTAAACCAACAAAACCCTTATTCCCATTTCTTCAATTTCTTACTCAGATCCCAGGGTTCGAAAGACCAGATCTAAGTGAAAAGCAGTTCCTTAGCTCTCAACCTAACATGCACCAAGCTCAGAGAAAGGATGAGGTGGCCTGTGGGCACCCAGTGGGACAGTAGGCAAAGCCAAAAGGCAAATGAGTTGTTTTCCATGCAAAGTCAAAGACAGTCTTCCTGTCAACCAACCTCCTAACCCTGCCTTGGCCCTCTACCTCCACTCTGCCCTCACTCTCTCCTCCACCTCACAAGGCTTCTCCTGAAGCTCAACAAGGAAACCAAAGAAGAATAGAAACTTGAAAGGCCCTCTGGTACAGTGGGGAGGCACAATCCTCAAGAGAAGTCAAACCCCACATGGTGACTGTGGTTCAAGTCTCTGTCCTGGTCAGCCTGAAACACACCAGGCATGCACAAGGGCCCAAGGTCCAATGGCTTAGAGGACAAGAGGACGGGGATTGTGATGTAACCAAACCCTGTGGAGGATGTGTCTTTGTATTGTTCTCTCTCTCTCTCTCTCTCTCTCTCTCTCTCTCTCATGTACATGCATGAGTTCTTGCATGAATAATTTTTTTTTAATTTAAGACTAAAAACTGGAGACAGCCTAAACCAACTACCCCATTTTAAAGCATACTTTCTCTGTAGATGAGAAGGCCTCAGCAAGATGGAGAACCACATTTTATCTAAGACCAGGAACTACTTGTAAACAGCTCTCTCCTTTTTCTCTCTCATTCTAGTAAGTAACCTTTTTAAGGCATTTCTATGTGCTAGATGATATTTAGCAATAACACTATTTCATTCAAATCCTGCTTCTTGGGAAAAGACTGTACAGCTCATCTATTTATAGTATCTTTTCTTCCTACCTTATTTAAAAACAAAATTTTAGTATTAAAAATTAACATGTGAATCCAGCAGGTGGCATGGCGGTTAAGGCACCAGACTCCCACAATGGCTGACTCTGGTTTGAGTTCTGGACCTGGCAGCTTACTTTCTCACTTTCCTTTTCCTTTGGTCAAATTTTTAACAATACATAAATAACATGTAAAATTAAATAAACAAATTTTAAAATAATTAACATGCACTCATTGTAAAAAAAATTTTTCAGCCGTTTCAGATTAAAGGTAAAAGAAGTTCCTCCCCACTCCAAAGCCCAAGAATAGCTGATGTAGTAGTTTGGTGTCCTCTTCCTCCCAGGAATTTTTGTGCACATAGAAAAACACACACTCAGAAAAGTGTTTAGTTCATTCATTCTAAAATTAGGATATTGCACACACACAGTTCCACAATGTTCTTTTTGCAGCCAACATTTTTCACATACACTCCTCCACCTCAGTCCACAGACAGCAGATAGTCTTTAATAGGCCCATTACCCTTACTCCTTGGTAGAGTACTAGGAAACTGTAGTATAACTCTTTCCTGAACCCACACACCTTGCTTCATTGAATCCATATTTTAGGCTATTTATCCATATGTATATTTTTTAAAGAATTATTTATTTAACTTTATTCATTCATTTGTTTTAATTTGATCAGAGAGAGACAAAGAAAGAGAGAGAAAGTGAGAAAGCAAGCCACCAGGTCCAGGACTTGAACTGTGGTCAGCCATGTGGGAGTGTCCAGCTTCTTAACCACCATGCCACCTGCTGATCCCCATATGTATATTTTTTAACAAAACAGAGTCCTGCAGAAAAATATGTGGGTGATGTGTTCTGGGACTGTTTCTTTATTAAGCTTATTCGACTCTGTTTCTTCAATTAGTAACAAATTTTCTACAGCTTCCTTAGAAAGGTTTTCTGACCAGACTCTAAATCAGTACCTAAGTCATCACTATAATCTTACCAGCTTCATTTTTCATTATAGCACTTATTGTGCCCTAATATTATATTACTGATTTGTAATTCCTCAGCTTTAGTGTAAGCTCATCAGGAACAGAGATTCATGGGTACATGTGCATGCTTGCCTAAAATCCAAAAGGAGAGTGGAGGAGAAGGGACTGCAGCATGGCCATCCCTCTCAGGGGCAGTGATTTCTCACTTTCTCTCTCCCCCACCCCCCTTCCCTGGCTCTCTCTTTCTACCAAGCACACACGCCCTATAGCAAAAAAAAAACAAAACAGAAATTCAGCTGTTTTGTTTGCTGCTCTATCCCAATGCTAGTAAAGGGTAAGTGTTCAAAAATATTTACTGGATAAATAACCATACAACCCTGACATATGGAAATGTATCCCTTCCTGAAATTCTTCATGTCCAGGTCGAAGATATATACATGAGTGTGTGTACAGGTATGTATGAGTGTATGAGTGTGTGTATGTGTGTTTGTGTAGCTCTCATAAGAAGTAAATATAACACAATTTGAAAATGATAGCACCAATAGCCCAAAGAGCCAATTCATCAGTGTGGATTGTACTTCAGATGTATAAGACTGGTGAAACTGGATGGAACTTGAGGCAATGTTCTAGCAGGTCTCAGAGCTATCAGTTCGTAATTTCTCCCCCACTGACAGTCTTTCCACTCATATCAGACAAGGGCTGTTTTTGACTTTTTGTCACTTATGTTATATAAATCCTCCCTCAAGCACTATTAAAATCCTCTCTTTTACATGACAGTTTACTTATTCTGTCAGATCATAAAAACCATCAGTGGATATTAGACAAGTAAATGATAAGCTTATCATTAGGCCGAGCTAGTCATGTACTATTTTTCTTGTTATATACATCATTATATTGGCTGTTGTATCTAGTGCTGAATGCAAAAATGTTAAGCATGAGCTCACCTGTCATTCCGAAAGATCTTTGGTAGATACCTTCTGGGGAACCACATGGCCAGAGCACACATCAGAACCCAAAGAATTGCAAGTTCATCAAGCATCTGACCCAGAAAACTCAGAGTTGCATGGAAGTAGACAGATCCAATTCCTAGAATCAATTACAACCAATTAAAAAAAAAAAAGTCACCAAAGAAGAGACTCACAAATTCAACACACAGTGTAAGGATAGCCCTTTCACCAACTGCTATCACAACCACCAGATCACTCTATCTCTCTGAAAAAGAAACTCACACCACCCAGGCATGTAGACCTCAAACCTTTCTAAAGAGGATTTTAAGCAGGGCCCAAATATCAGCACATTAGAACTTTAATCATTTTACAGTTGAACATATTCTGTCTTCATCCACTGAGCCTTTAAGGAAAAATCGGTAAACGAAAGTCAACCTTCTCTCACTGTGAAGAATTCCAAACCTGTCTGTGGGAGGAAATGGTAAT
This sequence comes from Tupaia belangeri chinensis, assembly GCF_000334495.1. Taxonomy (NCBI): domain Eukaryota; kingdom Metazoa; phylum Chordata; class Mammalia; order Scandentia; family Tupaiidae; genus Tupaia; species Tupaia belangeri. The sequence continues at coordinate 179,604 of NW_006159459.1, read as the reverse complement.
TATACAAGTATTTCTCAGAACAATGAGAGATCAAACATCTATTTTTTTTTTTTAAAGTCCATTTGAAACCACAGTCTCTCCAGAGTTCAGTTGTTTCCCATGACTTTCTTCAGATGTTCTCAGAAAATTGCCCTGGCATGACACCAGTAGCTATTACACAAATAAAAGTCTCCACTGCAAGTAAGCGATAGCTACTGCCCACCTTGTCCCCAAGCCTGCATTCAAAAGAGTCCTTGGGGCATCAAGCAAGTGAAAACGTGGGCTAAGACGTCAAAGTGACTTTGGTTTACAAAACATTATGTTCGAAGGGGACAGGAAGTGTGCAGAATCCCATTTCCTCCCTTTCAGTCCACGTTCCCAAACAAGTCCACTTACCCACTACAACTAAAAGAGTCCATATTAAGTAGATGCCACTGTTGAAGCATGTTGCATACTGACGAAACAAGCACATGCAGATGGGCGGTAAAATGAAAAACAAGACGTTGCTGATCTGGGGGAAAAATGTAGAACGAAAGATGAATATTAAATAAAAGGCAAAAAATAAAGCAGCATGCTCAACTGTGTCCTTTTGCAAACTGGGATGAATGTGGTCACACATTTTGCTTAAGTTCTTGTACTTTTTTTTTTTTTTTTAAGTTTTTTGCCATAGGGCACATGTGCTCACCAGGAAGGAAAGAGACAGAGAGAGAGAGAGAGGGAAAGTGAGAAATAATCCCCACAAGGGTGATGGCCACTCCTCAACCCCTTCTCTTCTATTCTTCTCCAGATTTATGGGTATGTGTGCACCCACTGTGAGTTTCAAGCTGCCAAGTCAGGGACATGAACCTGTGGTCAGTCATGTGGGAGTCCAGCATCATAACCACTACGCCACCTGCGTGCATCAAGTTCTTGTACTTTTTAAATTACAGATACACAACCAAGAAAACTTCAACCTTGGGACCAGCAGTTAGCGTAATGGCTATGTCGTTGGACTCCCACGTAGTTGACTGTGGTTTGAGTCCCGGACCCGGCGGCTTAAATTCATGCTGGGCGCGTGTGCGTGCATGCCCAAGATCCCGAGAGGAGAATGGAGAAGAAGGGAATGCGGCGTGGCCATCCCCCCTGGGGGGTGATTTCTCGCTTTCTGTCTCTCTGTCTCTCTCTGTCTGTCTGGTGAGCGCACGCGCCCTATAGCAAAAGCCTCTCCCCCCCCAAAAAAAAAGAAAAAAAAGATAAAAAATTAAAAAAAAAAAAAACCAATAACAATTCAACCTTCATTCCTTTTTTTTTTCTTTTTTTTGGGAGAGATTTTTTTGTTATAGGGCAAGAGAGAGACAGAGACAGAGAGACAGAAAGTGAGAAATCACCCCCCCAGGGGGGATGGCCATGCCGCAATCCCTTCTCCTCCATTCTCCTCTCGGGATCTTGGGCACACATACACATGCGCCCGGCCTGCGTTTAAGCCGCCGGGTCCGGGACTCAAACCACAGTCGACTACGTGGGAGTCCAGCGACATAGCCATTATGCTAACTGCTGGTCCTTCAACCTTTATTCTTTAATGACTGACCATTAAGGGCAACCCTTGCCACCTGTTTGATAGTAGCTGTAAACACTACAATCTATGAAAACTCTTAAGGTTCCTCTCTTGACAAAAAAAACTCATAACTCTTCTTTCTTTTCTACATAGATTAATTAGGAAGCATTCTAATTTATTTGAACTTACATTTCTAAAGAAAAAGCCTATACTAAATAATGTTAAAAAAAAAACCACACAGTTTAATGAAGGGGTAAGGAGGATTAGACATATTCCATCTTCTATTGGCTTTTTGTTTGTTTTTGTTTTGTTTTCTTGAGAGGTTTTTGCTATAGGGTACATGTGCTCGCCAGAAAGACAGAGAGAGAGAGAGAGAGACAGAAAGCAAGAAATCATCCCACAGGAGGGATGGCCAAACCATAATCCCTTCTTCTCTATTTTCCTCTGGGGATCTTGAGCATGCACACACATGCACCCAGTATAAGTTTAAGCCACTGGTCTGGGACTCAAAAGGCGGTCAACTACATGGAAATCCAGTGACGCAGCCATTACACCATCTGCTGGTCCCCTTCCATTAGTTTTTCATCAACAATGTAGGCCTTTTCCCTTGGGCTCTGCTGAATTTTCCTCCTAGCTGCCCTTTTTCAGTTTTCTCACCCCAACCAAAACCCATTTTTAGGTAAAGATCAAATCTGTTAAGTTCTTTCCCAGCTTTAAAATGTTATCATCTTATCTTCCTGACTTTAGTATGGATAAAGCCATTTTGTAGTATCTCCTGGAGGCATTCATCTTTTTAAAAAAAATGTAATAGTATATCACATTTAATACAATATATTCAAAATATTATCACTTGAACATATAAATCACTATTAAAATATCATTAAGAGAGGGACCAGCAGATGGCATAGTGGTTAAGGTGCTGGACTCCAACATAGCAGACTGCGGATCAAGTCCTGGACCTGATGGCTTGCTTTCTCACTTTCCCTCTTGCTCTCTCTCTCTGTCTCTATTTGGTCAAATTAAAATAAATGAATAAATTTTAAAAATATTAAGAGATAAAGGAGGACTTCAAAATGTTGATGAGAAATAGATTAAAGTATGAGTTCATTTTGGTGCAAAAAAAAATTGAATTCCAGGCATACTTTTTAAAAACATTTTTTCCATAAATGTTTGGAAGACCCCCTCATATTTTACATTCTTTTGTTTATACTAAGGCTTTAAAATTCAGTGTAAATTTCACTCTTATAGCAAGTCTCAAGGTGAGCTAGCAGTTCCTGCACTCTCTGAGCCACATGTGACAAGTGACTGCCATACTGGATTAGGGATAGGGTAGCAGAGGGTCTACAGAAAAAGACTAAAAACAAGCAAATAAACAAAAACAATCTGGAGATAGGTGGATGAAGTAGACAAAGTCTGGAAGACAAGAGCATGGGGCTTTCAGAAGAAAGGAGTGGTCATTTGTATCAGACAGTAGAGAAAGGTCACTTAAATGAGGCTCCGAAGAACCACAAGGATAGGTACCTGAACTGAACTGAAGGTCAGGGCCACTGAAAAATGGCTAAACTGCTTGCATCTGTAGCTCTTTCCACTGCCTTTGGCTGATTTTCACCTCTAATCCACCCAACCACATTCTGACCTCCTTGGCTTAACTCTTTAATTGGTATCTAAAAATAATGAAATGCTTCACACACTGTGCATATATGACCCATTACATTATTTAAACATGGCTTTTGTTTTGTTAAACACAGAAAATAAAGGGGGAGAGGGAAGAGACAAAGGGGGACAAAGAGGAAACAGAGGAGACAGGAGATGAAGAGGGACAAGGAGAAGAGCAATGAAATTGTTATACCATGGCTGACTTGAGACCTTCCTTGTCTTTCTCCCCTCGTATGTGTGAATGTGTTCTCTTTGTAAGAAAGGAGTACAATTCAAAGCTTACGTTCTCCTTTTTTGGGGGAGAGGGTAGAGGTTTTTGCTATAGGGTGCATGAGCTCACCAGAAAGACAGAGAGAGACAGAGAGACAGAAAGCAAGAAATCATGCCCCAGGGGGGATGGTCACGCTGCAATCCCTTCTCCTCCCTTCTCCCCTTGGGATCTTGGGCATGCACGCACATACTCTCGCCATGAGTTTAAGCCACCGGGTCCGGGACTCGAACCATGGTCAACTACATGAGAGTCCAGTGACATAGCCATCACCCCAACTGCTGGTCACAGAAGCTTAAGTTCTCCTTTCTACCTCCTCCCAGAAATAACTGTTCTAGATTCTTAGTCAAGTCATTTTTTCTGCATTTACATGAACACACACATACATATGCCACATCTTCTAACATTATCATTTTGCATCTTCCTTTTCTCATTCAACAATATGTCTGCAAACCTCTTCATCTTAGTTAATACAGATTTACCTCATCTGCTCTGAGCCCTGCAAATGGCAGCAGTTCATTTAGCCACTTTCTAGTAAAATGAGCACCAAGTCACAGTCCACCTACAAAGTTGGAAACTGTAACACAATTTGATTTTTACCCCAGTTTGTCTTTATTACTTCAAATTCTCCCAGTCTGCCTGGCTTCAGCCAAGTCCAACTACCTACTACCAGTGATCCTATGAATGGTTTTATCAGTTTATATTTCCTCTAGTAAGGTACACATTCCCACATTTAAGTGTATGTGTATATTATCACAAAATTATGATGCATTATCTTTTTTATTTTTTTAACTGTCTTAAATTGCCGGAGGGCACATGCACTCACCAGACAGAGAAAGGGACAAAGCACCCCTACCCTCCACCAGGATGCCACACTCCCTTCCATTTCTCCATCCCATTGGGATTTGGGGCACCCATGCACACGTCTGGCAGTTTTTCAAAACACTAGCCAGAATCCAAACCACATGGCCAGTTATGTGGGCTCCAGCTCCCTTAACCATTAGATAAAAGGCCGATACCCAACCGTTACGATTTTTTTCATTTGCACTCCCCAGAGAGACACAGAAAAAGAAAGGGGAAAAGAAAGTGAGAAAGCACCCCTCATGGGGAACAGCATGCCACAATCCCTTCTTCTCCATTTCTCCTTTCAAGATTTTGGCTGCACATGCACATACCCCAGAGTCTTTAAAGCCACTGGTTCTGCAACCAGAATCATGGACTCAGTCATGTGAGATCCAGCTACCTGAACCAAACCACACCATTGGCTGGCCCCACACATTATTATTGTTTCTTCTTTTTTTAAGAGAAGTTTTTGCCATAGGGCATGTGTGCTCGCCAGAAAGACAGAGAGAGACAGAGAGACAGAAAGCGAGAAATCATCCCCCAGGGGTTAGGGCCAGGCTGCAATCCCTTCTCCTCCATTCTCCTCTTGGGATCTTGGGCACGCACGCCCATGTGCCTGGCGTGAGTTTTAAGCCACCGGGTCCGGGACTCAAACCGCAGTTGACTACATGGGAGTCCAGCGACATAGCCATTATGCTAACTGCTGGTCCCCCCACACATTATTTCTGAATGCACATATAAGAAGCATCATTTACAAGCACTATGTGACACAGACTCCAAATGCTACTGAATTACATTACTACTTCTGTACAGTCCATCAGCCATGGCTTGCTGGCCTTTATGATTTCTAATTCAATGTATCAACATACGGAAAGAAAAAGGGAGACTCCCCTGAAGGCAAAAAGTGGAGATAATGTCAAAGAAATACAAAGAAACAAATGAGTAGAAGTAGTGGTTAAAAGTAGACCTGGGCCAGCTCCAGGACCTGTGGATCCCACATGGCCAGTTGCATGGTTTGAGTCCCAGACAGGGACTTGAGAAACACACCAGGCACATGTGCCCAAAATCCCAAAAGAAGGGAGAGAGATGGAGGAGAAGGGATTGCAGCATGACCATTCCCCATAGGAGTGTGGGTGCTTTCTCCCCTCTATCTTTCTCTGTCTCTCTCTCTCTCTCTGCTGAGCACACATGCCCTCTAGCCATAAAATAAATAAAAATTCTAAAATTAAACGACAGGGATAGCCAGTGGTGTAGTGGTCAGGGCAGCTAGATCTCACATGTCTGACTGCACGGTTTGAGTCACAGACCCGGTGGCCTGAAAGGCACACAGGACGTGTGTGAGCATGCCCAAAGTCCCAAAAGAGAATGGAGGAAAAGAGAATATAAATATAGTGTAACCATCCCCCACGTGTGTGTGTGTGCTTTTTCACTTTCCCTTTCTCTTTCTGTCTTTATGGTGTGTGTACATTCTCTCTAGCTAACTTGGGGGTGGGGAGGGGAAGACTCAATAGCTCCATCTCTACTGAGAAATGAAACTTGCCTTCAAAATAGTGTAGGTCAGGGGGCCAGAAGATAGTGTAGTGGTTATGTCACTGGACTCCCACATGGCTGACAGGAGTTTGAGTCCTGGGCCCAGTGGCTTGAAAATCATGCTGGGCACACGTGTATGTGTACCCAAGATCCCAGGAGGAGAATGAAGGAGAAGGGATTGTGGTGTGGCCATCTCCCCATCCAGTGGGTGATTTTCCACTTTCCCTCTAGCTGTCTTTGTCTTTCTCTCCAGCAAGTGCACATGCCCTAAAGAAAAAACCTCTAAAAATTAAAAGAATATGTAAGTCAGGGCCAGCCCATGGCTTACCAGTTAAGGGAGCCATATCCCCATGCCTGGCCATGGTTCAAATCCTGCCTCCAGCATCTTGGAAAATATACCAGGCATGTGTGCATACATGCCCCAAATCCCAACAGGATGGAGAAATGAAAGAGAAAGGATTGTGGCATGACCATGCACCCATTGGTGGATGTTCTCTGTCTCTGTCTCTATGTCTGTCTCTCCCTCTCTCATGCACACACCCTCCTGACAATTAAAAAATTTGAAGTTGTGTGGATCACTGAAATTGTTGACTAGTTCAGCCCAGGATGTTTTTAAGAGCCTAATGATGGATTATCCTTCGGAAAATTGGTTTGTTTAATCCTTACAGATAGATTTTTTTTCCAATTAAAAGGAAACTACAATTTCAAAATGTATTATTTCCTTAGAAACTTCCTCATTCTGTGAATCTCTATGTGATATTTGCTCCAAAATAATCTCATGAACACACTGCAGTTTCATCCTGAGGCATGTGAAATTGCACCTTCCCAGGGAGAGAGTAAATATGACAGAACAGGCTGTAAGTTTTCTCAACAGTAGGTACACAAACAGTTAAGGACATTTGCCTTGGCCGAAGGGATTTCCATGGGTCTTAATTTTATGCCAATTCCTATCTACCCACTCCACTGTTCCATTCCTGCCTCTGGGCTGACCAAATGTCAGGGAGGTTTCCAGACCATGGGACTTTCAGTTCAGGAAGCTTTCAGGCAAAAACTAGGGTAAGTTTGGTCAACCTAATCAGAAAGGTTCTTGTAAAAGTCCCCACCTAGTCCCCACAGTACACTAACTGCATGCAGAGTACTAGTAACACCTTCAGTAACTTGCACACACCTCTGTTATGGTCCTCACCACCCAGGTGATTGTTTACAGATCTGGTCTCTGTGACTGGTGCACAGCAGTTGGCAGGTAAATACTCAGACAGACAGACAGGTAGGTAACTGGACTCTGCCCTGCAGAAAACTAGATCCTGGGCCATGGGCTTTGGCATATGGAGAGCTCTGCTTTGCTTATCAGAAAGAGAAGTAACAGACTGGGGTTGATTATATATATGTATTTTGCTTCAAGACTTTTTTCAGCACCAGTTGATTTCCTTCTGTCACCCTGAGTCACTGCTCAACAACAAAGTCCCCAAAGACCAAGCCCAATTTTTAGAAGGCAGACTCAACTTTTCTGCAAAGTGGCTAGGTCTGTGTGACAAGGACCTTAAAATTTAAAACATCAAAAGGGCTAGCTCTGTGGTACAGTGGTAATGCCCTGCTCAAGAAGCTAGATCCCAGATTCAGGGGACCATGGTTCAAGTTCTTGGCCCAGTCACCCTGAAACACATCAGCACTCACACAAGCGCCCAAAATCCTATGGGCTAGAAGACTGGAGAGGAGGATTGTGGTGTACACAGACCCCGTAGAAGATGCTCATATCTCTATGTCTCTCTCTCTCACTTTCTCTCTCTCACACAAGTGCACGCACGTGCTCTATAATTAATTTTAAAATACTTTTAAGTATACAAAGAAACACAACTCAATAAAACTCATATGTAGAAGAAACAGTGTAAAATAAGCACAAGAAAAGACTGAAAAGAAATGATACATTCTTAGAAGAGGTGTTTGGATTTGGTAAAGCAGATGTTGGTGACAAGGTCTGAGGCAATAGAGATATGCAGAACCCAAGAACAAAATGCTCTGGACACCCACTCAGAGTCGGTGGCAGTTTAATCAGCGTAAGAGAGCCATCTTTGTAGAGTCAAATGGACCAGGTTCTATGTCCAGCCTACTGTGAGTACAGAGTACCCAGCAGAGCCTCAGCACACGGTAAACAGCTACTGGTAGCCAGTGCTGACTGAAGTACTCGTGACGTGTTACTCCTAAGATCTGCGAAGAAGATTCTAGATCCCTCTCACAGTCTTTTCTTGATTCAACACTGTCGATTCCTTTAAGTTTTTTTCAAATTGTTAGTGACTGCTAGTTTTTTATAAAATGGAAATTAGACCTGCTCCCTTATGAGGATTTAAGATGTTTACCAGGTAGTTGTAGTTCACGGTCCTCCTCAGTACTGGAATGAGATAGGCACAGGCATGGTCTTTGCTAAGAATCATAAGCTAACAGGGCTATGGGAACAGAGGGGAAGAAATTATTTTTGCTAGTCTTTGGACCATACACTCAACAAAATTAGGAGACCAACTATAGGTTTTTGCCATAGGGTGGGTGCCACCACACTCTAGGAGACCAACTATACTTCTTGGAGACCTTAAACTCCGTGCTTTGCCAGACCAAATCCTGTAGTTCACAAGTATTCCAAGGAAAAAGGTCCATCAGATGGACCAGAACCAGCCACGGACACTGCAGGTAAAGATGACCAGATCATTTCTAGAAGACTTTGGCAGTCACTACAGAACTCCAAAGGGACTAGATTAAAAGTAATGAATGACAAGATAAACTCTCCCCCCCTTATCCAGCACCCTTGGCTTGTTTGAAGCAGCTTTATACTTGCTTTTTGGGCCTAAACTGCCAGGCCTAGCCCTCTCTGCAGGCCTACGCGGATAACTACCTTGCCAAGTACGTGAGAACCTGTCACCAAGCTATCACTCTTCTCTTTAACTCTGGTGAAACCCTTAATGTTTCACAGATTCACTTACAAGCAGAGATTCTAGTTACCACTGCTGCTTCTCCTTGTTGAAAGTATCCAGCCTTAGGGTCGGCCAGTGGCGTAGCAGATAAAGATGCTGGATTCCCACATGGCTGACCACAGTTTGAGTCCAAGATCTAGTGGCTTGCTTTCTCCCCTTCCCTCTGTCTCTCTGGTCAAATTAATAATAACAGAATTAAATAAATAAATCTTTAAAAAATGAAAGTACCCAGCCCTGCTCCAGCTCATCCACTGAGTGACCCGTCTATACCTGAGAACATGCTCCCTAAGGTTGTATAACAGATAAGGGGTGGCCACTTCCACCATGGGTGTCTTTCACAATATCGATGGACAGCAGAAGACAAGGTTTTCCTGAGGAACTAAGTTGGTCATTAAAAAAAAAAAAAAAGCAGGGGGCCAGCACATGGAGTAATGGTTATGTCACTGGACTGCCACATGGCGACCGCAGTTCTAGTCCCGGACCCAGTGGCTTGAAACTCATGCTGGGTATGTGTGCATGTGTGCCCAAGATCCCAGGAGGAGGATGGAAGAGAAAGGACTGCAGCATGGCCAGCACTCCAGTGATTGCTTTCTCAACTTCCTTCTCACTGTCTCTGTCTCTCTTTCTCTCTGGAGCGTACACAGCACCCTAAGGCAAAAACCTTTACCAAAAAAAAAAAGGGCGGCAGCAGCAGGAGTGTTGTGTAGACGACAGCCATGGATTTCAGCACTGAGAGGAGGGAGAGTGGAGACTTCCGGACTGTGACCCTAGTCATGCCAGAAATGTGGATACAACAGCTGCCTCAAGAGCCCGGTTTTCTCATCATACAAATTAAAAGACAAGGACTGGATCATCTGAGATTCCTCTGGGCAATAAACAGTTGATTCCTGCCAAGGATGCAGTCCTGTCAAGCAAATCCAAGGCTAAAAAATCCTAAATAACAACCTCAAATTCACAGTGACTCAAATCAGGAGTTCCTGTTTACTGTGTTTGGACAGTGAAATGATAAGCCACAGAAATGACCCTGCAAAGCCTTACATTTACACCAGAATCTTGAGCCATGGGTACAGCAAAAAAAAGGAGGCGATTCCTCTCACAGCTGTGACTTTTCCCTCAAAATACACAGGACTCTATGGTGGGGAGGTTTCTGCTTGGCCACAGCTAGTCACCCAGACAAGTCCAGAAAACCTGCTCAGTATCACTCCCAAACTTGAACCTCAGATTTAAGACCTGGAGAGGAAACAGATCTGGAGGAGCTGAATTAGAAACTGGCTCCAGAATAAATACTAAAAGCAAGAGGGGGAAAAAAGTAATAGTAATTTACTTGATTCTAGACAAAAATAATTCGACCATATTGAAAGCAAGGCAAGTCAGCCTAGTAAGAATGGACCCGCCCCTGAAACCTGCTTGGGGCTTCTCCTTTCCGTGTACTCCCAGAGCAGGTATTCAGGGCAAAAAACGCACAATGCGACCCAAGTGCGTCACGCCACAGAGATCCTAAGGGAGGAAGGGAGTTGTCTCGGCGGGTCCACTGCCCCCAACTGACCCGAACAGGGAAAATGGACTGACATGGATCCCTGGTTGGACAATAGGGCCATCAGAAGGAAATGACAGGAGGAGGAGGAGGATGAGCCCAGACACCAGGAATATGGGCAGGAGAGGACAGATGGAGAACTGGAAAAGGCGAGCAGAGAAGGGGGCGTGGATCGACTCTGGCCCTGGAGAAGGAATGCCCCAGATACAAGCAGACATCCACATCCAGCTTGCAGGCGCTTAGGCTCCTGGGGACAGTCCCTCCCGCCCGCCGGCCCTCC
>NW_006159459.1:151077-168970 GCF_000334495.1 Tupaia belangeri chinensis | reverse complement strand
GAAAAGTCCAGAGTGGCGGCGGGAGAAAACCTGCGGCGGCAGCGGCTTTATGCAGTGTGGGGCAGCCTCCGGATGTGGCGCCTCCCCAGCCCGCCTCCTTGCTCTCCGCTCCGCCCGCCCGCTGGACACTACTGGTTCACAGGCCCCTCCCCCGACCCCGCCCCCAAGGGGGAGCCCGCGGACGGCGCGCCGGCCACACCCACTTTGGGGGCAGGATCCTGCGGGAGGAGGGGCTCGGGGAACAGTGCCAAGAGCTGCAGACGATTCCAGACTTCTTCCGGCAGGTGGCTAAGCGTTGACTGTCTTGCCCAGGGCTCCCTACAGCCCCACCTCCCTGCTCAGATTCGAAGGTACCTCCGGATGGTGCAAAAATTTAAAGAGAAATAGGGATGCCCTAGATCTCGTTTGACTCTGGAGGAAATGCACAGATTTAGCTGTGCAGTGCATGGAACACGGCTGCTCATGCCTGAGAAACGCTCTCAGTCCCTCCGAAGCTGGGAGGAGTTTCCTTGACAGCACTCGCCACCTTTACTGGGATGAGAAGATCTAGGCTGCAGGAGCAGGCCCAGAGACCCCTCGGTGCAGGCAGGGCCAAGCACTCCCCAGTGGAGTACATCAGCAATTTCCAGTACTTTCCTGTCCTCCCTTCCCTAGACTCACGGCTTTAATGTTGCTTTCAATGCCGAGGCTTAGGGTCAAACTTGAGGCGTTCCAACTCGCAGAAGATGCGGTGTGGCACGTGTGACGTCTCCAGGACATCTGAGGTGCAAGAAATGAGACACACAGATAACCCTCGCTCTAAGTGCCAGGCACTATTTGAAGAGATTCCAGGAGTCACTCACACAATGCTCCTAGTGCGGTCCTGTGAGATGGGTTCTATCAGCAGCCTCACCCCCAGCGAGTAAGTGACAAGCTGAAGATTGAACTCAGGCAGGATGACCTCAAATCTGCTCGTGACCACTTTGTTGGCTCCTATATTCTACAGTGTCTTTATGAAAGCCGATCTGTTTTTATCTGGTGGTGGTTTTTGTTTGGTTGGGTATGAATGGTGCGGTGGGCAACTGTAGTCCCCCTTCCCTAGAAGGTTCTGGGATTTCAGGTCAAGACAGTAGCAGATGAGATCTTAGGTAACAATGTATGGTGACTGTCAGGATCTTCTTGCTCAGGCCTACATGGTACCCTGAAGGCCAGAAGCTCCCAGTAGCTGACTTATCTCTTGAACTGACTGCCCAGTGGTACCTGGTTGGTACTCCAACCGCCCTGTGCAACTAGTGTGTGTGTTCCACAGGAACCCACACAGCCATTTCTGGACTGCCTGAGATCTTTATCCCTTGCAGAAACTGCCAGCCCACCTCCTCTCCTAATATTCAGGAAATTCAGCTTAGTCTCCTGGGGCCAAACCATTCTCATCCTTTCTTCTTCACCCTTACTTTTATCTATGATAAATTTAGACTACCAGGTCCCACTGCCTCCTTAAACCTAGGCAGGAGAAGATACACCAATACCTCCTAGAGTCACAATTACCCAGACCTTCAAGATACTCATTGTGAGCCAGGCACCTACAGGAGGTGGGACAATTCCCACAACCACAAAAGAAAAATACATCATTAATTTCTCAGTGTCTCACAGAACCACACCAACTGTCTTACCATACAATTTTCCATGCATTCAAGATTTGGCTTTCAATAGTTTAAGGTGGAAATATATCCCTACCCCTAAACTGTAATGGTATAAATCACGCTGTTATTTTATATGCCATTGAGTCTCAAAGTGTGGCTCTCCCTTTGAGGGGATCCACAAGATCAACATCCTTTTTCTATAAACACTGCGACATTACCTGCCATTTGCACTCTCATCTCTCACCGGTATACACTGGAGTTGTCCAGGGGCTGTGCGTTGTGCGATGCTATTCTCTTTGATAGCTAATGGAATGTGTGCCTACATATTTTTTGGTATTAAAGATTTCTGTTTAAATTTCTAATATGGTAAATACTGGTATGATCACATAAACCACAGTTCTTTAGGGTTTTTAACTTTTCTTGTTTTTCCTAGAGGGTGCAATTATTCACAAGAGAGATGGGGGAAAGAGAAAACACCCCCTCTTGGGGAATGGTCATGCCAAAGTCCCTTCTCCATCTCCCCTCCTTTCAGGATTTTAGGCACACATGCATGCACACACTCCCAGTGTGTTTCACCAAGCCACCATTTCTGGAATCTGAGCCACAGGGTCAGCCATGTGGGATTCGGTTGTCTTAACCACCAGCCCATGGATCCAGCCAAGTCCTCAGTAATTTTTAAGAGTGTAAAAGGAGTCCTCAGACCAAAATAGTTGTCAGGTGTTACCAAAAAGGAGGTATTCCCAATTAACTATTTGTAATGTTTTCATCATTTGGAACTTTGAGATACTTACTGAATGAGCACTTTTAGACATAGACATACATTGTTACTGAACATCACTCTTGAGCATATATAAAGGAAAATATTAGCAAAGATAAATTTCTTAGGAACTCCTTATAATTTCTTCACCTTTTTTTTTTAGAGGTTTTTGCTATAGGGCGCGTGCGCTTGCCAGACAGAGAGAGACAGAGAGACAGAAAGTGAGAAATCACCCCCCAGGGGGGATGGCCACGCCACAATCCCTTCTCCTCTATTCTCCTCTTGGGATCCTGGGCACACACGCACACATGCCTGGCGTGAGTTTTAAGGCACCGGGTCGGGGATGCAAATCACAGTCGACTACGTGGGAGTCCAGCGACATAGCCATTATGCTAACTGCTGGTCACTAATTTCTTTCTTTTTTTTGTTTTTGGAAAGGTTTTTGCTATAGGGCACATGCACTCACCAGACAGACAGAGAGAGACAGAGAGATAGAAAGCGAGAAATCACCCCCCCAGGGGGGATGACCATGCCGCAATCTGTCTCTATGTCTCTCTCTGTCTGTCTGGTGAGCGCACACGCCCTATAACAAAAACCTCTCCCCAAAAAAAGAAAGAAAAAAAAAAGATTTGTTCTATTAAAACTCTATTACATTGGTTGCTTTATTTTTCTTTTAACACACCCAAAGATACGAGTATTGGTCTTCTCAGGGTATTACAATTTTTCTGATGTTTTCACTGACTTTCCCCATTGTTAACTTTTTTCCAGTAAATATAATAATTTAAACTTAGGACCTATCATTAAGTAATTACTTTTGTTTTAATTGCCAGAGGCCAAATGCACTCCTCAGAGATGGAGGATAACACCCCTTGTGAAGCACTGTCACATTACAATCCTTTTCCTCCATTTCTCCTGCCCATCAGGGCACACAGATGTGCCCAGTATGTTTCTCGAGCAGCAGCAGCAAGGATTTGAACAGCAGTTAGCCACGTGAGACCTGGCTCCCGACACATAGTACTTAACCACTGCACAGCAAGACCACCAGAGGTGGTTAATATTAATTAATAGTATGATGTCTTAACAGCCCCTCTTAATGATGTAATGGGTAGATTCTGATATTTACTGTAAATGGCGTTTGTTGTGAAGGTGGGGGTGGTGTGGTGGCATGGGGCACATGCATTGTTGAGTTCTAATGTGAGTTTGCATACGATGATTTGGGTCTTGATAGGAGTCAGTGATACAGATCCATGACAGAGCAGGTTTGGGGGACCAGCCCTTAATAGGAAGTCACATGCCAACATCTATTTTTAAATCATGTATAATAATGTTTATTTGGTGTAAGTGAATATCTGAAAGTAAATACCAAGTTCAACTGGTTACAAAAGTGAAAATCATCAAGTCACAAAGTCTGCAACTGGAAAAAAATATGCAGGTGCCCATGTAAATGAAGAAAGAAGTACCTGATCAAGGATGAAATGCTCTATTTTCCTCTTTAACCAGTGTTTTTTTCTTTGTGGTCTTGCTAGAGTCTATTGTTTAAGTCAATAATTCTCAAGGTAAGACCAGCAGCCAACAGCAGCACCTGGAAACTTTTTACAAATGCAAATTGCCCCAAACCAGACCTATTGAATCAGAAATGCAAGGACCAGCATTTCTGGTTTAACAAGCTCTCAGAAGATTCTGACTCATGTTCAAGTTTATGAACTAGGGTTTTAGCCAACGTGTAATAAAGCAAAAATTCACTGTGGCCTATGCACTTTTCTTCCCTGAAAAAAGAAGTCCAAGACAACACCATTACTGCAATCCAGGAAGAGGAGAGAAGAGAAGCCCAGGAAGAAAAAAAGCCCTCTTCTCTATTATTGCCAGGAAACCAGGGCCTCACAGTTGGCCTTGTCACTTCAGCTAGGAAGGAAACAAGAGAAGTAAGTAAGGATGCGCTCCTGGGTTTTTGTTTTTGTTTTAAATCTGAGAGAGTCTTGTGGACAGAAGTCTGACTACTTTTTCCTATTTTTCCAAAGTCCTTTCCAGAGGGCCTAGAGGGGCGTCATGCCCACAAACATTAACAGACCATTTTTTTTTATTAATAAGGTTCTTTCTACATCCTGTCCCTGACATAAAATCTTTAAGATGTATATTCAACCAATTACAGTATATTCTTTTGCTTATCTCTTCCCAAGACACAGATTTTCCCTTCCAATCGCCAACCTAAAAATTGTAGAATTCACCTACAACCTACAAGCTCCTGCTTCCACATGTCCCGCCTTTTTGGGCCAGACCAATGAAAATCTTTTCACTAATTTTGTCTGTCACTCTCAAAATCAAATAAAAAGAACCTGTGTACTTGATCACCCCAAGAAAGGCATGTTTGCCTCCTCTCAGGGCCTAGGTCACTCATATTCTACTTAAAAATAAACCACATTAATTATTAATTATTTATAGTTGGTTATATTCAGTCAACAGTCTACAGGCTCAGAATTGTCAAAGATCTGTAAGAAACAGATCTCAAGAAATACTACTGCAGTGGCTACGAGAAAGTGCCAGTGTTTTTTTTTCTTTTTTCCTTCCTTCCTTTCTTCCATCCGTCCATTCTTTTTTATTTCTTTCTCTTTCTTTCTTTCTTTCTTTCTCTTTCTTTCCTTCCTTCCTTCCTTCCTTCCTCCCTTCCTTTCTTCCTTCCTTCCTTTCTTCCATCCGTCCATTCTTTTTTATTTCTTTCTCTTTCTTTCTTTCTTTCTTTCTCTTTCTTTCCTTCCTTCCTTCCTTCCTTCCTTTCTCCCTCCCTTCCTTTCTTTCTTCCTGTTTTTAAGAGAGATTTATGGCATATGCACTTGGTGGAGAGACAGAGAGAGACAGAAAGCAAGAAATCATCCCCTGGGGGGTATGGCCACATTGCAGCTGCAATCCCCCCTCTATTCGCCTCTCAGGATTTTGGACACCCATATACATGTGCTGGTGTGAGTTTTAAGCTCCAGGTCTGGGACTCAAACTGCTAGACTATATGAGTCCAGTAATGTAACCATTACGCCATCTGCTGGTCCCAGCGCCAGTATTTTCTGTGTCAGATGCCCTCTGCTTGTTTACAAACAAATCCTAGTGGCTACTCCCTAATGTTGTAGGTCTCTGTTTAGAATGCCTCTCTCCTTTCCTCTGTACCAGAAAATCAGTGTTAGGACCCTATATAATAAAAGTAGATTCTGATTGGTAGTTTGGAGCTTTGCCTATGCCAGAAGGCACAAAATTTGTTACCATATGTTTCAACTACACTTCTGCATAGATAAGGAGTTACTTTGTTTACTAGATTGCAAAGATGTAACAAGCAATTTTTGAGCATCTGCTTTTAGAACGGCTCCCTAATAAGTGCTGGATAAAATAAAGACAAATAAAATAAGGTTCTTAGACTAGTGGAGCTTAGTCTAGTAGAGACACACATACAGACCATTAAGATAATTATGATAATTGCTAAAATGAAGGTGTATGCATAAATGTGGAGGCAGGGCCCAGGCAAAGTGGAACATGCTGCTAAGCTGCTGTGCTCCACAGGCTGGAACCACATGGAAGACCTGGGTTGGAGTCCTGGTCCAACCTGAAGGTTGGGCATGATGATATGCACCTGTGATCCCTGAGACTTGGGATATCTGAGGCAGGAGGATCAGGACATAGCAAGACTGTCAAAGAAAAAAATGTTTTTGAGATAGAAGAAAGAAAAGAAAAAAAGTCATAAACCAAAAATACTGTGGGAGCACAGAGCTGGGAGACCAATTCCACACTGAGTCATTGGAGGCTCAGCAGAAGATGTAGCCTTGAGCCAGGATTTACAAGATGACAGGAGGCCGGCCTCCTGAGTGGAGGGCATTCCTTCGAAGGAACAGCATGCGCGAAAAGACAGAGGTCTGAGAAAGTATATACATTCAGGAAAATTTAAAAGGGAGGCTGCCCTGGAACACTAATATATATAGTAATGAAAAGAGTAAGTCTTTAAGAAAGAGACCCTGATGGCAGGATAAATTAGACATTGAATGCTTCAGATAAAGTCTTTGAATAATCCATGTATGATATGCACAAGAGTAAGGCATTCATTCATTTATTTACATATAATTACGGAATACTTACTTTATGCCAGACACTATTCTAGGTGCCAAGGATAGAACGGTGAGTAAAACAGATGCTACCACTGACCTCACAGAGCTAGGGAAAAGTCAGAAATTAATTAAGTCCATAAACAATTACAATTGCACCATGTGTACAAGCACTACAACAGCTGATAGATGTCACCTAGGTGAGGGTTACAAGGAAGGCTTCCCTTAGGGAGTGGATTTGAAGCAGAGAGAGGTGAAGTTTAAGGCAGGGGTAAAGGGAAGTAAAATAAGAGATGGAGCTGAGCTAGATCACAAAATGAGAGTCATGGTAGATTTTACTGTTGATTTTAGATATCTGAACACACTTTCCCAACCCTCTGACACAGGACTTACCTTCTCCTTTGCTGTGCTTAAAGGAATGAGCATGGATTTAATTGGTGCTGTGACTGGACAGAGGTTTTTGCTACAGGGCACGTGCACTCGCCATAAAGACAGAGAGACAGAGAGAAAGAGAGAAATCACACACACACACACACACACACACACACACACACACACACACCCTGCAGGGATGGGATGGCCACACCGCAATCCCTTCTCCTCCATTCTCCTATCCTATCGGGATCTTGGGCATGCACGCACACAGGCCCGGCCTGAGTTTAAGCCACCAGGTCCAGGACTCAAACCCCAGCCGACTACATGGGAGTTCAGTGACATAGTCAATGCTAACTGCTGGTCCCTGGACAGAGGTTTTGAAAGCTATTCTAGTTTTGCTATTCCTTTTTCCCCCTCTGCGTTATTCCACATTGGAACTGTTATCCAGCCTGGATCCTGGACTGAAAAACACACATGGAGCAAGAGGTGTGATCAACCCACAGCCAACATGTAACATAATCAAAAAAAATAAAACACCAGCAGGTGGCATAGTGGTTAAGGCATTTGACTCCCACGTGGTAGTGGTTTGAGTCCCAGATCTGGCATCACTTGAGTCCCAGACTTGAAAATCATACCTGGCATGAATACGTGTGTACCCAAAATCCTGGGAGGAGAAAGGAGGCAAAGGGATTGCAGGTGGCCATTCTCCCTGGGGGAATGATCTCTCACTTTACTTCTCAATGTCTCTGTCTGTCTCTTTCTGGTGAACGCAGGCACCCTATGGCAAAAAAAAAAAAAACAATCTTTGTGTTGTAGGCCACTGAGATTTGAGAGGATTATCTCTTACCCCAGCATAATCTAATGAAGGCTGACAAATACAGGAGAATTAATAAAACTAAACTACTAATTAGAGGTGGATCTTGAAAAAGAAAGGGGAAAAAACAAATGACAACTTTAAACGGTCTAGCCTGAGTATTCAGAAAGTGGGTTTCTAACCCAAAACAGGAAAATAGGAGGGAAAGCAGTGTCGTAGGTGTTCCCTGTGGAGTAAAAGCTTCAGGATGGGCTCTGTGGTGTGCTAAGCTGCAGTGCTGGAGATCACATGGCTGACTGTGGATTTGAATCACAAGTTAACCTCAAGCCATGCTTCCTGCACACACACCCAAGATCCTGACGGGCTGGAGGGCTAGAGAAGGGAGCGCATGACATGACGACCCAAACTTTTAAGAGAGATTTTTGCAATAGGGTACATGCACTTGCCAGAGACAGAGACAGAAAGTGAGAAATCATCCCCCTTGGAGATTGGCCACACCACAATCCTTTCTCCATTCTCCTCTTGGGATGTTGGGTGTACGTACATGCACATGCATCTGGCATGAGTTTTAGGCTGCCAGGTCTGGACCCAAACTGCGGTCTACTATATGGGAGTCCAGCAACATAACTGCTAAGCCATGTGCTGGTCCCAGGTTTGGGTTCATTTTTTATTCATCAAGCCTGCTGCCTGTGCTGTGCTCTTTACCTCAGCCCTGTGCACTTGCTCCTGTCTATGCTTCTATGACCACTCCCGGTGACCCAGGCCTCTGCAGACGTGAACATGTCCGGAGAAGCAGTCCCTCCCTCTCCATATTCTCTTTTCCTTCTACTGCCTCTGCTATCCCATCTAACCTCACGATTCACACATCTGTCTCTCTAATCCTGACCTGTCCCTGGTCTCCTAACTTGCCTTTTCAGCGACAGAATATTTCTTTGAAGATATTCATTAAATACCTTTTTTAAAAGAATTATTTAACTTCATTTATTTACTTATTTTTAATTTGACCAGAGAGAAACAGAGCAAGAGAGGGAGAGCAAGCAAGAGAGAGAGGGAAAGCGAGAAAGCCACCAGGTCCAGGACTCGAACCACAGTGGGCCATGTGGGAGTCCAGTGTCCTTAACCAACACCCACCTGCCGGCCCCAAACATATACCTTTTCAAAAAACATTTTCCCTTTAAAGTTTGGGTCCTGTCACAGATGGCATAATGGTTACGTCACCGGACTCCCATGTAGTCATGGGAGGGTGCTGTCCCTCTGTTTCTGGTGAGTGCACTCACCTGCTAGCAAGTTAAAAAATGAAAAGAAAATCAGTGGTGGTGTGGTAGTTAAGGCAATTGGATCCCACATGGCCAACCTCACAACTTGAGTCCCAGACCAAGCGATCTGAAAAATATGCCAGTTGCCTATGCTCCTGTGCCAAAATCCTGAAAGGAGGAAGAAATAGGAGAAGGGATTGCAGTGTGACCATCCCTCATGGGGACTGCCTTCTCACTTTCACCCTCTCTTTCTGGCAAGTGTAGGTATCTTCTGGCAAATTAAAATAAATAAAAAATATAAAAATAAATGCAGATACTGATTTGGTAGGTCTTGAGATTCAAGACATTCCAGGGATCCAAGATTCTGTATTTCTGACAAACCCCAGGTGATGCCAATGTTGCCAATCTATGGATCATATTTTGATAGTAAGGCTATAAGGAAGCAGAAGAAATGACAGCATGCAAATACAATAGATAAAATTGAGATTATGGGCTCTATGACAGCCCAATTTCTTAAAAGAAAAAGATAGTAATGAAAACTATAGATTAGAAGAGACTTTAGAGGGGCCAAGAGGTGGCATAGTGGTTAAAATGGCCAACAATGGTTCGAGTCCTGGACATGGAGGCTTGAAACTCAAGCCAGGCATGTGTGTATGCGTCCCCAAAAAGCCAGGCATGTGTGTATGCGTGCCCAAAATCCAGAGAGGAGGATGGAGGAGAGGGGATTGCAGTGTGGTCATCTCCCTGGAGGTGATTTCTCACTCTCTCTGTCTCTCCGGTAAGCACATATGCTCTATAGCAAATAAATAAATAAATAAATAAATAAATAAAAGAGAAAAAGAAAAAGAGACTTTAGAGATGTAGCAACCAGTTGCCATAGATACACCTTATTTAAATACTAAATCAAGGATATTAAAAAAATACTTTCCAGGGCCGGCAGGCAGCAGGTGGTTAAGAGCGCTGGACTCCCACATGGCCTACTGCAGCTTGATCCCCTGGACCTGGTGGCTTGCTCACTCATTTTCCCTCTTTCTCTCTCAGTCTGTCTCTCTCTAGTCAACTTAAAAATAAATAAATATATAAATAAATAAAGTTAAATAAAATAATTCCTTTTTTAAAAAGTACTTTTCGGGAGAGTTATGAAAATATTAGCAATGGTACTTGATATTATCAATTTGGAGGCGATGTGATAATAGCATGATGGTTATAATTTAAAGGATGAGGCTTCAAATGGCTACATAATATAGGATTCCATTTTTACAACATTCTGAAAAACAGAAAAATATGGAAATAAGAAGCAGATCTGTGGTTGCCTGAGGGTAGGAGATGGACCTCACTGAAAATGGGCATCTGGGAATTTTGGGAGATGACAGAACTGTGCTGGGATTGTACTGGTTATACGACTGAATGAATTTATAAAGCTTCAGGACTATTTGATTGCATGTCAGTTATACCTCCATACACCTGATCAAAACCAAAAATAAAAAAGGAGAATTGTTGCTTAGAAGATACATACAGAGGGACCAGCAGTTAGCGTAATGGCTATGTCGCTGGACTCCCATGTAGTTGACCGCAGTTTGAGTCCCGGACCCGGTGGCTTAAACTCACGCCACGTGTGCATGCGTGCCCAAGATCCCGAGAGGAGAATGGAGGAGAAGGGATTGCGGCGTGGCCATCCTCCCTGGGGGGTGATTTCTCACTTTCTGTCTCTCTGTCTCTCTCTGTCTGTCTGGCAAGTGCATGCGCCCTATAGCAAAAACCTCTCAAAAAAAAAAGAGGATACATACAGAAATATTTACAGAAAAGGTTAAGTATCTGAGATTTGCCTTGAATAATGGGGCAAGGTGTGGGTTTGGGGTATAGATGGAGCACCATTGGCCCCAAATGGACGCCAAAACCAAGTGGTGGACATAATAAATCAATTTCTCTACTTTGTACATGTTTAAAATTTTCCATAATAAAAGGTTTTTTTAAAAAATCAAAGAACAAAAAGGCTTCATAGAGTAGGTCATCCCTATGAGCACCGAGCAGCTGAGAGTTACAGAAATGACAGTTGCTGAGTGCAGAGGGCTTGGCCTTTAGTAGCATGTACACCTTAAGAAACCAATTTCTGGTCCAATCTGTGGTTGTTACCTTTTCCCTTCATTGTAGAGAGCACAGTTCTGACACTGGGAAGTTACTCCCATCTCAGAGGCAGCCTCTCTGAAAAGGCACTTGCCCACTATCTTAGTGAGATCCAAGCACCGGGGAGGCTTTGGTAAACAAACTGATTATCAGCAGCGTGGGTGGAGGCCGGGTGGAGGCCGAGTGGAGGCCAAGTGGAGTTGTGGCCACAGACTCTCTGGAACCAGGAAGCTGGAAAGGTCAGGGACTGGTCAGACCATGCTCTACAATCGAAGGGGCCTTCTGGGGTGGGGCTGTGGGAGAGATGGCACAACACAGACCGTCACCTCCACTGGAAGGGCTATGTCACAGTGGGCTATAAACTTAGTGCTTCCTTTACTCTGCCTTTTCTCCAGCCTTTCAAACAGCAAGAAACACTCTCGAGAAATGGAACTGACATTCAAAAAAGAATGCCAAGTTGGTGTAAGGTGTGCCTAAAGGGTAGGTGCCATTTATTTGGAGAAAAAGAAGGGTACATAGATCAGGTATGAGCTTGAAGAAGGTTTGTGAAATGTCATTTTGAAATAGGAGAGTGGAGCAAATTCAAACCTAAACAAAAAGAGCTTGAATAGAAAACATTTAAATTGTTAAAATTAAAAAAAAAAAGGGGGTTAATTATTAATGAAACTAGATATTGAAGGAGATGGGAAGAGATGAAATTGAAAATCCAGGATCTCTTAATGTGCCTGAAGAGAAGGGATGGCATGGAGTAGTTATGTGCTCTGTCCTGCCATCTCTTCCTTTTCTGAGACCTTCTGTTCCTTCTTCTTCGATGGGGGCTGCTCCCTCACACCTTCCCCTCACCCCTTCACTCATTTGGCTACCATGATAACAGTGTAACACACTGACCTGACTCTGTGGTTAGAGTTCTTTAGGCCAGAAGTTGGTCTTGCCTTAAGGTGGCCAATCTGAATGCACAGAGTGGAACTTGGAATCAGAATTGAGCTCTTCCAGTTCCATTTGGTTGCTCAGTGAAATGGAGATGTAAGCTGGGGTGCAACTGGTGACCTGTTCCACCAAGTGCATGGAGGAGCAGGCAGAACTGATAACAACGACAGTAATGGTGCATTCCCAAAGAGAGCTGGAGTCCAGATAGGAAAGCAGTCTCTGGCTCTCACTATGCCTGAGGACCCAGACACATACAAAGGTGCCAAGGATACTCCAGCACCTTTACCGTAATGTCACATCTTTGCTCAAGCTAGTATGATGTCTCTTAAAAAAAAGTTTATTTACTTTATTCACGATAGAGCACATGCATGCATGAGCGAGAGAGAAACAATCTGAACAGGACCTCCTCTAGCCATGATTCCCTTTCCCTGGCCCTCTAGCTGTTCAGGATCCTAGATACTCATGCATTTATCGTGTTTTGAAGTGATCCTGAGGATCCAAAGCTGCAGTCATGAACTTTTTTGAAGTAACCTTCTATAATTACAGGGGTTTTTGTAGATGTTCTTTACGAAGTTGAAGACGTTGATTAAAAAGAAAACTTTAATTATAAATGGATGTTGAGTTCTATGAAATGCTTTTTATGCACTGAGTGATATGATCATATAAGTTTTATTCTTTTTATTTTTTTTAAGAGTCTTTTGTTTTAGGGCACGTGCATGCACCCGGGAGAGAGAGAGACAGAAACAGTGAGAGGGAAAGTAAGGAATCACCCCCAACAGGGAATGGCCATGCCACAATCCCTTCTCCTCTATCCTCCTCCAGGGTCTTCGGCATATATGCACATGTGCCGAGCATGAATTTCAAGCCACTGGGTCTGAGACTTGAACTGCAGTCAGCCATGTGGGAGTCCAGCAATGTAACTGCTATGCCATCTTGCTGGCCCTGAGTTTTATTCTTTAACTTGTTAGTGACAGATTGCATTGATTCATTTTTTTAAACTTATTTTAATTTGACCAGAGAAGCAAAGAGTGAGAGAGAGAGAGAGAGAGAGAGAGTGTGCACGAGCCACCGGGTCTGGAACTCAAACAGCAGTCGGCCATGTGGGAGTCCAGTGACCCAAGCTAGCATGCCACCTGCCAGCCCCATGATTAGTTAATTAATCCCTGACAAGAACTCTATGAGGAAAGTATTATCTCCATTTTACAGATGAGGAAACTAAATCACAGAGAAAGAAGTAAGTTGCTCACGGTCATATAGCTACTGAAAAATGAAAATACATGGGCTAGCAAGACTGCCCCAATACAGTGCCGAGATCTGACAAAAAACAGTCTTATTCTATACTTCTGTCCTCTTCCTGCTCAGCACCGAATCTTTAATAAACATACACCAGATCTTATTTTCCACAATTCTGCAAAAACATCCCAGTCTCTGACCTAAAAGGTAAGAAATCCATTGTAACTCTTGTTCCTGGATATAGTTACAGAAATAATTTTCCTAGCTTCATTTCTTTAACTTCCTTTCCCAAACAGAGTGGGGCATTTTTAAAAATTAGTTTCTTGCTTACAAGTAGAAACTGTCCTTGAAATTTAGTGTTTTTGTATCTAAAATGATCTTTTTTCTTTCGTTTCCTTGACTTGGGTCAAAACAGAGACAGCTTACTGAAATGCACAAAGTGATTTCCTCCCTTACTACTGCTTTTCCTTTCTGTTTTTCTACCTCCCTTTGGAAATTTCCAAAACACTTGAAAAACGTATATAATCACCATTGAATTGGGGTAAATTTACCTTTACTGATTGTGGGATTACTCAATGCTACTGAATACAGAAAAGTGCTGTTTGGTCATGATCCGTGTAGTTGAGACTCTGTCTTCAGGCCTTAGTTGAGCTGATTTGTGCCCCCCTCATCCTCCCAGTTCATATGGTGAAGTTCTAAACCCCCAGGACCTCAGAACATGACTATATTTTGAGATAAGGTTTTAAATATATTCAATTACCTTTAAAGAGGTAACTAGATTAAAAAGGAGTCACTAGGGTGGGCACTTATCCAATGACTGGCACCCTTATAAAGTAAGATTAGGACATAGACAATACGACAGACCATGAAAGGAGAGACATGAGGAGAAGACAGCCATCAATAAACTAAGGAGCAAGGTCTCAGCAGAAACCAACCCTGCAGGCAATCTCAGTCTTGTAGTCTGCAGAATTACGCAGTTTTATTTTTTCCATTTTTACTAAGTAAACAAGCCACTGACTTATATATAGGGACTAAAACCATAATGTAGAGATAAATTTTTATCAGATTACAAAACATAGGGATGATTCTTTATGATCTTGGATTTGGCAGTGTGTCTTTTTTTTTTTTTTTTTTGAGAGGTTTTTGCTATAGGGCACGTGAGCTACCCAGAAAGACAGAGAGAGACAGAGAGACAGAAAGCGAGAATTCACCCTTCAGGGGGATGGCCACACAAGCACACGCGCCCAGCATGAGTTTAAGTCACCATGTGTGGGACTCGATCCGCGGTCAACTACATGGGAGTCCAGTGACAGCCATTATACCAACTGCTGATCCCAGGATTTGGCGGTGTGTTCCAAAGTGACATCAAAAGTATGATCAGTGACAAAAAAAATTTAAATAAATTAGTCCTTTTTAAAAATAATTATTTTATTTAACTTTATTTATTTACCTATTTTAATTTGACCAGAGAGGGACAGAGCAAGAGAGAGAGCCAGAGAGAGAGAGAGAGAGAGAAAGTGAGAAAGCAAGCTACCAGCTCTGGGACTCAAACCATGGTCAGCCATGTGGGAATCCAGAGCCTTTAACCACCATGCCACCTGCTGGCCCCAATTGGTCTTTATTACAATCAAAAACCTTTGTGCATCAAAGGACATTATCAGGAAAGTAGAAAGATAGCCTGCAGAATGGGAGATTGTATTTATACATCACAATATCTAATAAGGGTTTAGTATCTTGAATAGGAAGAACTCTCACAACTTATTAAGACAAACAATACAATTCAAAAATGAGCAAAGAACTAGAGTACTATGGATGAGACTGTAAGTTGGTATGCTATTATTGACAACAGTATGGAGGGTCCTCAAAAAATTAAAAAGAACAATCACAGAATCCAGCATTCTCCCTCTAGGATATATATCCACAACAACTGAAAGCAGGGTCTTGAAAAGATGATTGCACCCTGTGTTCATATCAGCATATTTACAAAAGCTGAGAGGTGGAAACAACCCAAATGTTCACCAAGTGAATTGATAAACAAAATGAGGGATATATATATGCACTAGAATATTATTCAGACTTAAAAAAGAAGGAAATTATGTCACATGCTACAAGTGTCAGCCAGGATGTAGAAAAATTGAAGCCCTCATACATTGCTAGTGGGAATGTAAAATGATTTGGCTGCTATGAAATACAGTTCCACAGTTCTCCAGCAGTTAAATACAAAATTACTATATGACCCAACCTTTCTCTTTCTCTCTCTCTCTTTTTTTTTTTTTTTTTGGTCATAGGGCACATGTACTCCCAAAGAAAGAGTAGAAATACAGAGAGGGAAAATGAGATATCGCTCCTTGGAGGGTGGATGGTGGCCATGCCACAATCCCTTCTCTTTTATCCTCTTGGGATTTGGGGCATGCATGTACATGTGTGTTGCATGATTTTCAAGCTGCTAGGTCTGGAACTCAAACCGTAGTTGGCCATATGAGAGTCTAGAGTCTTAATCATCATACCACCTGCTGGCCCCATGCCCCAGCCCTTTCACTCCTAGATATGTACCCAAAAGACGTGAACATAGGTACTCAAACATAGCAGCATTATTCATAATAATCAAAAGACTGAAATAGCTCCATATCAGGGACCAGCAGGTGGCATGGTGGTTAAGGTGCTCAACACTCCCACATGGCTGACCACAGCTTGAATCCCACACCTGGTGGCCTTCCCCCTTTCTCTCTCTCTCTGTCTCTGTCTCTCTCTAGTCATATTAAAATAAATGAATAAATAAAAGTAAATAATTCTAAAAAAAATAATAGCTCCATATCACCAATGTATGAATAAACTGTGGGTCTATTCATAGTGGAATATTATTCAGCTGTAAACAATAAAATATGCCGGCCCTGGCCTGATGGTTAAGGGAGCCAGATCCCACATGGCTAGTTGAAAGGTTTGAATCCTGAACCTGGGGGCTTGAAAAACATGCTGGACACGTGTCCGGCCCCAAATGATGACAGGATAGAGAAATATTGTGGTGTGACCACTCCCCATTGGGGGATACTTTTTCCCCTCCCACCTTTTTTAGAGAGGTTATTGCTATAAGGACATGTGTGTTTGCTGGAGAGACAGAGAGTCAGAAAGCAAGAAATCCCCCCGGGGGATGGCCATACTGCAATCCCTTCTCCTCCAGTCTCCTCTTGGGATTTTAGGCATGCACTTAAAACTCATGTGCTAGTTTTAAGTCGCCAGGTCTAGGACTTAAACTGTGGTCTACTACATGGGAGTCCAGCAACATAACCATTATGCCACCTGCTGGTCCCTCCCCCATCTCTCTTGCTCTCCGTCTCTCTCTAATGAGAGCATATACTTCCTGGTAAATTAAAAAAGGACAAAAGAATGAAAAGAATCAGGCCGGTCATTGGCATGGTGGTTAAGGCGGTTGGATCCCACATGGCTGACTGTGTAGTTCAAGTCCTGGATGTGACAGCTTGAGGAATATGCTGAGCACATGTACATGCATGCCTAAAATCCCAAGAGGAAAATGTAGAGGGGATTGCTGCATGGCCATCCCTCCTGGGGGGTGCTTTCTCATATTCCTTTTCTCTATTTCTGGTGAGCTCACATGCCCTATAGAAAAAGTTTTAAAAAATGAAATATTGTTGTATTACAACATGAATTAGAAACATTAGAAGGCAGACATAGAAAGTCACATATTACATAATCTCATTTATATGAAATATACAGAATAAATACATGGAAATAGAACAAACTGGTGGTTGCCAGGGGCTGATGTCAATGAAAAATGAGGAGCAACTGCTTAATGGGGTACAGGGTTTTGTTTTAGGGTGATAAAAATGTTTGGGAACTATACAGAGGTGGTGGTTGCACAACATTGTGAATGTGCTAAGTGCAACTGAATTGTGCACTTTAAAATGATTAATTTTATGTTATGTTGATTTTATCTCAACAACAAAATAATTACATACACAGGGTTTTTTTTTAATACTTAATTTCATTAACATTAATGCCAGAGGATCAATTAGGATTTGGTAGGCTCTTTCAACATTGAATGTAAAACGGGCCTACATACAACAGATGCTGATATTTAAGCAGATGATGTGCAGTAATATAAGAAAGTGGGGCCAGCAGATGGCATAGTACTTACATTGTTGGACTCCCACATGGCCTATCACGACCATGGTCTGAATCCCGCACTTGATGGCTTGAAGCTCACTCTGGGTGTGTGTGTGCATGCCCAAGATTCAAGGAGGAAAATGGAGAAGGGATGGAATGGCCATCCCCCCCAGAGGGTGATTTCTCACTTTCTCACTGTTCTGTCTCTCTCCCGTGAGTACACATGATTTAAGGCAAAAACTATATATATATATATATATTTGTTTTTGTTTACTTCGAATGGAGTAAACAAAATACAATACCCATACACCAGACTTGGGGTTATGATCATTTAACAAATATTTACTGAGCATTTTCTATGGGCCAAACAATGTCAAGGACTTGAGTATACCCCAATGAAGTTAAGGATACCATAAACAAACCATTTCTATATAGCAATTAAGTGCTGCAAAGGCAATTAGCGCTATGCTGGCAATGAAGGTGGTGGAGGGTTTCTATGTTATAATGTCTTTAAGAAAGACATCTCAGCGGGAACCAGCAGTTAGTGTAATGGCTATGTCGCTGGACTCCCACGTAGTCGATGGCGGGTC
>NW_006159459.1:114600-150727 GCF_000334495.1 Tupaia belangeri chinensis | reverse complement strand
GCGCGTGTGCGTGCATGTCCAAGATCCCAAGAGGAGAATGGAGAAGAAGGGATTGCTGCATGGCCATTTCCCCTGGGGGGTGATTTCTCGCTTTCTGTCTCTGTCTCTCTGTTTGTCTGGCGAGCGCATGAGCCCTATAGCAAAAAAAACAAACAAACAAAAAAAAAAAACCACTCTCCAAGAAAAAGGCGTCTCATATGCGACATTTAATCTGAAAGACCTGTACAGTGTGTTTGTGTGACCGAAAAGTTTGTGAGGCCACGTTAATAAGTTTATACTGCGTGGGAAGTATAATAAATTAAGCATTTCAGAAGGGGAGTGATATTACGTAGTATTTCGGTTTTTAGTTTTTGTTATATGGCGCATGCGCTCGTCAGAGAGAGAGAGAGAGAGAGAGAGAGAGAGAGAGATTTACTTCATATAGAAAACCAACTCATTTGAATACTTCTGTATTAAAAATCTATAATATGGTATTTGGGTTAGGATATTAAGAAAGGATGAGTCATACTTCTTGCATTTAAGTAGCTTTCTACATACTAGAAAAGAAAGAGTTCAATACAACAATGTCTAAAATACAGATAAATTTTGACAAAGGATATAACTTATTTATTCAGTAAACAAAATTACACTTTATATCTACCTATTCTGAGCACTATGAGAGATTTTGAGGATAGAGCCATGAAAAAGGCACACAGAGCCTCACAATTTGGTGGCGATGACAGATATTCACCAAGGAAGTTACCAAGAAGCAGAGTCTGCACTGTGAGCCAGACACACAGAACCAAAGAGAGATGACCCAGCTGCAGATGCTGCTAGGTTAATGAAGAAGCTGGCCTAGAAAGTGAGCAGTGACTAAGCATTATGATACACGTACTCATAGAACAGGCAGGAGAGCCCAGGAGAACGAAGGAAGTGCAGCCATCTACATGTTCTAATCTTAGATTTCTTACTTTGTGACAGGGCATGCTGTATAAATATGGGGAATGTTCTCTAGCCCAGCTAAAATTCATGCTTGGTGAGCGACAAGTTGAGTGTGACCAAAAGAAATGAGAATATAGAGAAAGAAATGATTAACTCTTTTTAGTTTTTCCACAGATGGCTTCATGAAAGGTGTCATTTGAGATTAGTTCTTCAGGAAGGATTCAGGAGCAGAAGATTCTGGATGAAGGAATCAGTGAGAACTAATGTACAGTTGCAGGAAAGTATAGGATCTCAGCACATACCGCAAGGTTCAACAGAACTAGATTGTGGGTTAGAGTGTAAGCCAGGCAAATCGTTTTATTTTTAAGTATATTTATTGAGAGAGAGAGAAAAAGAGAGAGAGAGAGAGAGAGAGAGAGAGAGAGGGAGAGAGAGAAGTCATCTTCCCGGAGGAACACCATGCACTATACCTTCTCTCCCTTCTCCATTCCCTCAGGATTCTGGGCATACAGGCACACATGCTCTGCAGATGGACCTGTGAGATTCAGGGCCTTAACATCCACGCCACCTACTGGCCCTCTTTCGCGTTTTAAAAACTTCGCAGAGGCCAGAAAGCAGGGAGCGTTTAAGAGGCATAGGTGGTTGGTTACCTGGATCTGAGTTAACTCTGGTTGTTAACCCTGGTGACTGGCTAGTGAGACAGGTGGACCGAGGCTGTCATCTGTGATAGAACAGAAAAAATTCCAATGCACTTAGAGAAGTCAGGCAGATGACTCGTAAGTAACAGGAAAACAAATCAAGCCTGTCGGGATTTCTTGACATGAACTGCGGAGACCAGGGCAGCCATGCTTGGGGACTGAAGATCTCGAGTCAGAGGTACACGGGCCTAGGAGTAAGAGTGAACTTCGGCCCGGCCCTGCTACTTCGGTAACATTAGATGGGGGGACTCTGGAGACGAGCTGAGGTTAAACTCTGACCCAGCCACCAGGCCCAGGCCCAGCCACCAGGCACAGGCAAGCGCAGAATTATCAGTCAGTGAAGGGACTAACCTTTAGTTAGAACTAAAGGTGGGATAGCGCCACCAGTCCTCTGCTTCTGGTGCAGGAGCAGACGTAGGCCACGCGGGACCCACCTCCCTGTCGCTAGTTGGCCCCTCCCCGGAAGTGCCTCTCACTGTGATCACTTCCGTTACCCGACGCTCCTGCTCATCTCGCGATAACAGAGAGTGCCTATGTGACCTGAGCTAAGCGGAAGTTGGGCCTCTTTTTCGTGGCGACTCGGAGGAGGTCAGCTGCTTCAAGATGAAGGTAGGGGGTGGTAATGGGTGTTGGATTTGGTTTAGGGAACGGGAGCGAGATCCAGGATGCAGTGTTGCCGCAGTCTCCGCGATCCAAAATCCTGGCTCTAGTTAGGGAAGGGTCTAAAGCAGAAGAAAGCTCGCTCTCCTGGGGTCGGAGGGCCTTAGGAGAGCGGATGGCGGGCGATTGCGACCGGAGCCGTGAGTGCTGGGAGCGCCATGGTGGCGTCCTCGCGCTGTACTGGGACCGAGGTAGGCGTTCTGCCCGCTTTGCGGCAGGTCTGTCATGCGGCCCTCGGTCCTCGCTAGTAAGATCGTATCCCTAGCTCTGCTTAGGTGAATCACCGCGGAGCGCCCTCGCTCCTGGAGTCATTCCGTGGAGCTTGGGAGAAAACGTGAGGCGCTTGTTGGGTGTTTTATGCGTACACGTGCTGCTAGAGAGTAAAATCGACTGCTTAGATTTTTTGCTGATCTCGTGGGGGTGACATGAAAGGCTTTTCAATAGCGTTATTTTTGCGGATGACTCTACAATTACCTGTGTAACTGACCTCCCCACCGCTCAATTCCTAGCTGAATATTTCCTTCCCAGCCACGGGCTGCCAGAAACTCATTGAAGTGGACGATGAACGCAAACTTCGTACTTTTTATGAGAAGCGTATGGCCACAGAAGTTGCTGCTGACGCTTTGGGCGAAGAATGGAAGGTAAAAGCTGGCTACCACAGCTGCTTTCATAAGAGATGGTAAACGCTATTGCTGTTTGGTGTTCAAATTCTGGGTTCTGACCTCTGACCTTGGGGTAGATAACTTCCAAGTATCAATTTTAGGAGCTATCACCTGGCAGGATTATGTGGTAGACAGACTAAGTGGGAAAATACACGTGAAAGTTTACACGAACTAGTTCTTGCCTGACTTTTCAGCACAGGACAGCTGTCCTAAGACTCCTGAAAGGTGGGTGGGTGGGTGGTTTAAAGCACCAAGAAGGAATTTTTGTGATTTGTTGCTTCCCCCCTCCCCCCAACATTGACCTTAGTGTTACTGCTAGTAAAATGTAGGTTAGGAGAATGTGACTTGAATGAGTTTTCCACTAAAGTTGGCAATTTGGAAACAAAACTTAGTTATTAGATAAAACACTTAACATTAAGATGCTGAAAATGATCTTAATACTCCCTAGAACAGAGGTGGTTCATAGATGACACAATATGTATTTCTTAATGTTTGAATAGAAATAGTAAATGTGTTGTGTATCTGCAGGGTTATGTAGTCCGAATCAGTGGTGGAAACGACAAACAAGGTTTCCCCATGAAGCAGGGCGTCTTGACCCACGGCCGTGTCCGCCTGCTACTGAGTAAGGGACATTCCTGTTACAGACCAAGGAGAACTGGAGAAAGAAAGCGCAAATCTGTTCGGGGTTGCATTGTGGATGCCAATCTGAGCGTTCTCAACTTGGTTATTGTTAAAAAAGGTAAGGCTTATTCTGTTTTCAGTTCTGTTTTTTCTGGAAATTGATTTAAAGTTAGTTGAATGCTTTTTTTATTTTCAGTATCTGCACTGACTAGTGTTTTTTGGGTTTTTTTTTACAAGTGTAGTTGTAAGTTAGTGGTTCTGCATTAGGGTCCTTAATTATAAAGAGGTTATTGTAATATTTTTGTTCATTTGTCTCTTAAGGAGAGAAGGATATTCCAGGACTGACTGATACTACCGTGCCTCGTCGCCTGGGGCCTAAGAGAGCTAGCAGAATCCGAAAACTTTTCAATCTCTCTAAAGAAGATGATGTCCGTCAATATGTTGTAAGAAAGCCCTTAAATAAAGAAGGTAGGCTGTATTACACAATTTGAGGCTTGCTTAATTTTAGTAATTTAACCCTAGCATTTTGTGCATATTAGAAGATAACATTTGTGCATTACTGTTTATTAGGGAAAATAATTTGAGTAGAAGTCCAGGTGTGTGTTTGGTATTAATCCTTGCTTTTCATCCAGTGCCCTGTAAAGTGTTTGTTTGGAAATATGCCTGTGAGGCATTAACACATACAGAGTTGTCCAAAGAAAACTTAGCAGACTATTTTTAAGTTCATTGCTTTGAAGCTTAGGAATCACAAGAATTATTAGAAATAGTGGAGTGTGACTGATGTTGTCACCTTAATAATGGCCTTTTGCATTTCTTTTTATGCCAGGGGTTTTAAATGATATTTTGACCTACAAAGGAAATACTTGTTTTCACCTACTGAAATCATTTTAACTTCTGGCTATTTTTTGCATCTGTGTGCAGGAGATCATAGTAGTGATGGCTTCAAGGATTATAAGTTAGAAAAATATTTTATCCAGAATACGAGGGAGTAGATGTTAGGATTTTGGAGTCATACATTTTTAAGAACATATGAACAAGAAAAAAAAGAACATATGAAGATGTATAAATCCACTGTCGGTCCACAATAGTGGTAGGGTATAATACTAAAGTTAGGGTGTCAGTTCAGGTTGAGTTTTCCTGGCATCTGAAAAAAAAAAAACTTACCTGGGTTTTGGTTTCTAAGATTGTTGTGACTTGGCATTTAATACGTGCTTATCAGTGACTCATTCTAAATACTTGAGCACCTACTATGTACCAGGTACTGTTTAGGTGCAGGGGATAATATAGCATAGATAGAGACCTACGACGTGAAGTTTACATTGCAAAAAATATATTGTAATAGTGGTAGGGTATAATACTAAAGTTAGGGTGTCAGTTCAGGTTTGAGTTTTCCTGGCATCTGAAAAAAAAAAACTTACCTGGGTTTTGGTTTCCAAGATTGTTGTGACTTGGCATTTAATACGTGCTTATCAGTGACTCATTCTAAATACTTGAGCACCTACTATGTACCAGGTACTGTTTAGGTGCAGGGGATAATATAGCATAGATAGAGACCTATGACGTGAAGTTTACATTGCAAAAAATATATTGTAATTGGCAAACAGGTGATGCAGGTTTTTAAGATAGAACCTAGACAGGTAAGCATTCCCCCCCCTCTTTGTTTTTTTAAGAATTAGTTTTTTAAATTTAACTTGAGAGAGGAGCTGGGGGGTGAGAAAGAAATCAGCTTGCCAGGTCTGGGACTCAAACTGCACACCACCTGCCAGCCCCAACATTTCCTCTTAAAAACTGAGGTATTTCTTCCACAAAGTGTCTGTGAAGTCAAAAGGCTTTTTACTGCAAAGCAGATGTATAATCATTACTAATTTTGGAGTCTAGACCAGAAAGACTAAATGTGAAGGTATATAGTCTGTGTCACTTGGGTATTCTATAGTTTAGTTCCACTAGATTGGTAGGATCTGTCATGGGAAATAGATTCAAACATAAATGAGACTAATTATTGCTTCAAAGTATGGTAGGAAGATGTAGATAATGGTTTTTACATTTTTAATTTGCTACAAGGGTGCGTGTATGCTCACTAGAGGGCGGAAGGAGTAAGAACACCCCCGGGGGCGGGGGGGGGGGCAGTGGCCATGTTGTAATCCCTGTTCTCCTTTGGGGATTTTAGGCACACATGCCTATGTGCCTGGCATGCTTTTCAAGCTGCCTGGTCTGGGACTCAAACCACACAGCCATGTAGAATCCAGTTGCCTTAACCACCATGCCCTTGCTTGGTCCAGCTTTACATTGTTTTCACAGACCAGCTAAGGCTGTTTTAAATTGATGTAGCTGTGCTTCAGTTAAAACACAGGCTGTGGTTACTTTCCTTGTACAGTAGTCCTTCCCACGCCCACTTGTGGTTTAGCTTTCCACAAAACTGATGGTTCAATATTTTGAGATACCACACTCCTACATCTTTTATTAGTGTTTTAAATTTGTTCCACTTTTATTATTTTTAATATTACTGTGATTAACTTATAAACCAAATTATCAAAGGTATATATGTAAGGAAAAACACAAAATATAGACTAAAAGGGCTTGGGGCATTTGCAGTTCAGGTATTCATGGGAGGCCTTAGATATTCTCTATTTGTGGTACTTTTACAGTACTTAGCCTATCTTTTAGATTTTTATTGTGGGGTAGTAAGTATGTTGAGTTGTAGATTAGTTTAGATTTGATTTAAAAGACTTCATATAACCAAATCCTTCTATAGGTAGGTACTGTTTGTAAACCTAATAAATTAAGTTTACATCTGTTTCTAATGTTTTCAGAGTATAGATATGGACCCATGTGACTGACCAGGGATTCAGATCTCTGGGTCTGTTTGAAAGCATACCTTTTGCGTGCACTTGTGAGTACGTGCTTGCCCAGACTCCTGAAAAGCTAGAATGCTGGTCAGGGGGATAATGGCATGAGGAGACCCTGTAGAGGGCGTGTCTGTCCCACTGATATGCATATGTGTGTTGTCTACTATGAATAAGATGTGGATAGTGAAGAACACATCAGCACTGAAACACGAGTAAGTCATCATTTGAATTTTTAGGTAAGAAACCTAGGACCAAAGCACCCAAGATTCAGCGTCTTGTGACTCCCCGTGTCCTGCAACACAAACGCCGGCGTATTGCCCTCAAGAAACAACGTACTAAGAAAAATAAGGAAGAGGCAGCAGAATATGCTAAACTTTTGGCCAAGAGAATGAAGGTAAGCAAGGTTACTTGGGAGACTTGGTTTTATATCTTGAACCTACACAAGCCTTAACTACATTTTTTTCTGGTTTTATTTAGGAGGCTAAAGAAAAACGCCA
This sequence comes from Tupaia belangeri chinensis, assembly GCF_000334495.1. Lineage (NCBI taxonomy): Eukaryota > Metazoa > Chordata > Mammalia > Scandentia > Tupaiidae > Tupaia > Tupaia belangeri. The sequence continues at coordinate 143,822 of NW_006159459.1, read as the reverse complement.
AGAACAGATTGCGAAGAGACGCAGGCTGTCCTCTCTGAGAGCTTCCACTTCTAAGTCTGAATCCAGTCAAAAATAAGATTTTTATGAGAAAGAAATAAACAAGATCAGATCTCAAATCTCCTTTGTCTTTTCATTGAACTAGACAAGACAGAAACTCAGGTCATAGAAAGGTGGGAGGTGGATATAGCAATCCTACAGCATCTACAGGGGAAATGGTCTTCAAATTTGGAGACTGGTACTGTCCTGCTATGGAAAAGGGGACATGGCATAGGAAGGGATTTTTAGCATAAAACAGGTGCTGTCCCTTCAGAAAGGCATGAAACCAAGTTGGAAATAAATGACTTGGACTTTTAAGTCTTTTGTACATTTATTTTTAGGAATACAGCTTTTCTTAAAGATCTGTACAGCTTAATACATGAGAAGTGGCTTGTGAAGATAGACATTTGTCATGCTTTTTGAGACAACTTGTTAAAGCAGAGTTGATATAATTTGTAAATAGTTTACAATGCAGATTTTTTTAATTGCTGCAGATTTTTTGTATTAACAAAGCTCTTCACCTCTAAACTGTTAACCATGCTTGAATTCTATTCCACACTGAATAGGAATTGAGTGAGCCTATATAAGAAACACTTGTGTCAGTGAAAAATGGAGAGTATATTTTTTTCTAAAGTACAATGGCCTCTAAACTAACTAGCATATTTAACTACAGAAATTTCTTAGGGCACATGCACTTGGAAAAGGAGACCAACCCTCAGTGTGGAGAGTGGTCATGCCACAATATGTCCAAGATTTTGGTCATGCATGTGTTCTACCTGATAAAGCTGCTGGGCTGGCTGGGCCTTGAACCATGGTTGGCCTTGTGGGATCTGTCTCTATAAGGCTGGCCCAGGATATGCATTAAGGCACATTAGGTTTTAAGTTTAATAGAAGTGTATTTGCTGTTGTATAAAAACAGGTTAGTAGATTTTGTGAATAGCTTGAGTGTAGAGCCTAAAGGAGTATTTCACAGTCTACATGTACAAGTATAAACAAGGCCTGGTTAAAATGCAGCCTAATGAAATAGTCCCAGATTCTACATTACTAGTATACCTCCCACGTGAGACTAACTGCAAGTTCCTGACTGTTGAGTATTGCCTAAGATTCTGTGACAACAGTAAAAAGATACCCATTGCTCTAAATACATGGTGTTTCCAAAGACAAATTGAAGAGGAATTTTGAGGGGGAAGGGTGTTAGCATAAATTGAACATTAAAAGGAAAAGGAGATTGGCTATTTAAAAAAGTTAACCCATAACAAAAAGGACTGACCCTTGGACACTAATTAGTATGTGGTTGACTGATGCACAAAACCACCACCCAGATGAGCTTAAGCAGAATAGTCATGGAAAAAGCTGTGGTTCAATATTCTAGCTCATGAATTCTAGGTTTAAGAATATCCAATTAGAATGATGGAGAGGGAAAAACGTGAATTATAAAAATGCTCATTCTTGGAAAACCAGCAGTTGGCATAATGGCTATGTTGCTGGACTACAATGCAGTCAACTGTGGTTTGAGTCCCAGACCCTGTCGCTTTTAACAGGTCAGGTGTCTGTGTGCCCAAGATCCAAAGAGGAGAATGGAGGAGAAAGGATTGAGGTATGGTCAACCCCCCCCTCGGGAGTGGTTTCTTGCTTTCTGTTCCTGGTGAGCGAATGTGCACTATAGCAAAAATTTCTCAAAAAAAAAAGCTCAATCGTGGGACAGCAGTTAGCATAATGGCTATGTCGCTGACTCCCATGTAGTCGACCGTGGTTTGCGTCCCGGACCCAGTGGCTTAAAACATGCCAGGTGCATGTGCATGCATGCCCCCAAGATCCCGAGAGGAGAACGGAGGAGAAGGGTTTGCGGTGTGGCCATCCCCCCAGGGGGGCAATTTCTCGCTTTCTATTTCTGGCGAGCGCACTGGCCCTATAGCGAAAACCTCCCCCCCCAAAAAAACTCAATCTTGTGCTGCCAGTGAGTCCCAGGAATGTGAAAGCTACAATATCCTGAAGTTATGGGAGCCCCTCTGCTAATTACTAACCATATGAATTACTGTGATCAAGCTAGAAATTGCAGTTAAAAACCTAAGTCATAGCATCTAAGCCAAAATCGTTATGAGATAATGCTAAACAATCTGGACTAACTTGAAAATTTGCTTTCAGAAGCTATCAGGACTATATCGTACTGTAAAGTCATTTTAGACACTTCTCAATATTTTAGATACTTAGTCATTTTTTCCCTGTAAATTCTGGTGTGTGCTGGGGAAAAAATACAAAAAATCAGTCCCTATATCCAAAGAGGAGCAGCAGGCTAAGGTTTCTGAGGTATAAATTAAAGATCAGAAAAGTTTATCATTTGATATAACCATACAGATTTTTGTAATGGGAAGTCATTTGGTAACAATTCAAGTAATGAAGACTATAGAGGAGAAATGAGAAAACTAATGATACTGAAATCCTAAAGAACATAAAAGTTTAAATTCATCTTACAGATTTCAGGAGTCTTTAAAATGTAACAGACAAGCACAGCAAACTTAAGAAATTTTACTTTTATTCAACCTCAATGTTTTATATGCAAGATAATTCCAAACTTTCTGTCGGGTCAGTAAACAGTATTAAAACTAGTTACCAAGTCTGAAATTGCAAAAATATATATTCTGAGACAGTGCAAAAGAGTCATTTTGAAGGTAACTAAAATTACAATCTCTGACAAGTTCTTACTGAGCACTTCCATAGTAAAGAAAATTCTGCATAGGTCAGATAAACCCGTGAATGCTGGAAGACTGGTACATTAGTTTTTAAAAAATTACACCAAGTAGAGATTTGTGCTGTTAAGCTGTACCACATGGAAGTAATTTTTGTGTGTAAAATTATTTAGTTATCTGCATAATTAACCGTAAACACACACAACTATTGGCTTTTTAAACTGCAGCGTTAAGGCAAACATACTGATCCTAACATTTTTAACAAAAGGCATGATAGATGTCAAAGGCATGTGAGGTCATGATTTTCTTAAACCTGGCAACAAGCTAAATAAGCTTTAAAGTTTTAAGATTTAATTGATTCAACCTAAAAAAAGTATTTACAAATACACATTTTTACTCATAAGCATAAAATCTATTATACAAGAATAAAACTTCTGTGTACAGTGCAAGTTTATCCCACAGGTTTTAAAAAGTGACTAATAGCAACAATTTTATGTGCTTGTACAAAGATTTCAGGTACAAAGACAAAATACACTTAAGCATTTTAAACATCTTCCAATTAATTTTGTAAACTATTACGAAGCTAATTTATTTTAACAATGATTGGCTCATTTATTCCAATATTAAAGCTATTGCAAATTAACATGGTATTGGGAAGAGGAGGGAAGTAACTGGCTATTCAAGATAAAATTCATTAAGCGAGATAATACATAATATGAAAGGTGAAGATATATATTAAATTTAAAGTCAGGGTAAAAGCAATTGTCATCAGACTTTCAGGTAATTTTGAGATTTAATGACTACAGACAACTTTAATTGTAGTCATTTATTTCATAGTCAACGAGACCCCTTTGAGAAAATTGTATTGCAACATGCAATCTAGGAATTTTAATAAATACACACTTATACTATGGCTGTATGTACATATACCTACACAGCCCCACACATTTACACACATAATGAAAACAGATACTCTTATAAATTGAGATACTTGTTTATGCCATTTCCCAAACCCAAGAGCTTCAAATATAAACAAAATGCCTAAGGTGAATATGATTTTTCTCCTTATTTCTATCAAACAACTAGAAATACTGAGAAACTAGTATTTCCAGCAGAGGCAGAAAAATAGTTCAGGAGTTGAAAGACTTCAGTGACAATAAGCCCTGGGTCGTTTTAACAGCAATTTACATTGCGAGATGATTCAGTATGAATTACAGACATTATATACTGTCCTTCAGAGTTACTCATTTCAGTTTTCACCGATTTTTAGGATATGGAATAAACCTTGAATGTTTCCGTATTGAATCTATTATACCAGTACTGCATGTCCAAATTCTAATGAATCTCACTTAAATGAGAGGTGCTCCGAAACACTTCCTGCACCACTCCACACTGGTACTTGGTGGAACATCAATCTTCTGCAACTTTTCAAGAATCTCTGAAGACAGACTATTATATGCAAGTCCGTATTCATTGTCAAAAGCCTCTGAAAGACATTTTCAAAAATGCAGTTGTAATTTGTTAATAAAAGCTATGCATCTAAAAATAGTAGTCAAATTATATATATACACATACATATTTAACCAACTCACCAATATCAATATTTTCTCTCCCAAGAGACACTAATGATAAGAAGAGTATTTCTCTGTATAAACTCCTAGAAAACAAATATATTTTAAGTCAATAGCCACATCATAAAACACAGATGCAGATTTTTAGAAAATGGTGAAAGCAGATTAAGTTTTGTAGTTAACAGTAATGTACACGTCAGTGTCCTTGTTTTGATATTACAAGTTTTTGATAGTTTTATGAGATATCATCTTTGAAAGAAGTTGAGTGGAGGGTACAATGAACTTTGTGCTATTTGTGTAACTTCCTATATCTACTTTAAAAGTTTTATTGTTGGGACCAGTAGTTAGCATAATGGCTATGTCACTGAACTCCCATGTAGTCGACCACAGTTCGAGTCCCAGACCCGGTGGCTTAAACACAGTGGGCGCGTGTGTGTGCGTGCCCAAGATCTCGATAGGAGAAAGAATAGAGGAGAAGGGATTGTAGCGTGGCCAATCCCCCCTGGGGGGGTGATTTCTCATTTTCTGTCTGTCTCTCTCCAGCGAGCGCACGTGCCCTATAGCAAAAACCTCTCCAAAAAAAAAAAAGTTTTCTTTTTGTTGTTGTTTTGTTTTTTAGGTTAATGAGCATAAAACTTCACACCAAGAACAATGAAGGGAACCAGCAGTTAGTGCAATGGCTATGTCGCTGGACTCCCACGAGGTCGACCGCGGTTCGCATCCCAGACCCGGTGGCTTAAAACTCACGCTGGGCGCGTGTGCGTGCATGCCCAAGATCCCAAGAGGAGAATGGAGGAGAAGGGACTGCGGTGTGACCATCCCCCCTGGGGGGTGATTTCTCGCTTTCTGTCTCTATGTCTGTCTCTGTCTGTCTGGCGAGCTCACGCGCCCTATAGCGAAAACCTCTCCAAGAAAAAAAAAAAAAAAAAGAACAAAATAGCTTGTTGGGAGCCACCCTAAGACCTGCTGGTTAAAGTGTAAGGATCCCACATGGCTGACTGTGTGGTTGAAGTCCTGGACCTGATGCTTAACACACCAGGGTAGGGAACAGCAGTTGACACAGTGGTTAAGGTGCTGGACCCCACATGCTGACAGTCGTTGGTGGCTTGAAAAACTTGCAGGCATGTGTATGTGCCCAAAATCCTGAGAAGAGAATGGAGAAGGTATTGCAGGGTGGCCATCCCTCCTTGGAGGTGATCTGTCACTTTTCACACTCTGTCTCTCTTTGGCAAGTGCATGCACTCTATAGCAAACTGAAAGATAAAAAATAAATAAATAAAGATACTGTTTTGCACACACATGCCCAAAATCCCAAAAGCAGGAAGAGAGAGGGAAGGGAATGTGATGTAATCATGCCCAGTAGAGGATAGACAGTTTCTCTCTTTGTCTGTCTGTCTGTCTCCGGCAAGTGCCTACATGCTGTGGTGAAAAAAAAAAAAAAAAAGCTTATTGACCCAGCCTCTCTGGTGTAGTAATAGCATACCAGATTATGGAGCTAGGAGTCATATGATGACAATAGTTCAAATCCTGGCCTGAAACGTATCAGGTGCATGTCCACGATCCTGGCAGATTGGAGGACTGGTGGAAAATAGGGAATTACAAGATGACCAAGCCCCATGCACAGTGCAACTTTCTCACATGTGCACTTTTTCATGAACAAAACCAAAAAATTGATAGAAAAATAAATGGCTCAGGCTATCTGGTAGTGTGGAGGTTAAGGTGTTGATTACACAGTTCAAGTCTCAAATCTGGCGTGAAGAACATGTCAGGCACAAGTGCCCGAATGCCCAAAATACTGAAAGGAAAATGGAGAAGAGAGGGAAGACAGAAACTATCCTCTCCACTGGGCATGATCACACTATACTCCTCCATTTCTCCTTTTGTGATTTTGGGCACATGCATGTCTACCCATGGCCATCCCCACTGAGGGGTGCTTTCTTACTTTCTCACTCTCTCTCTCCCCAGCCCTATAGCAAAATTATAAAAAATTATTTTTTTTTAAAAAAAAAGCTCATTAGCTATCTAAGTAATATTGGGTTGTTGGAAAAGTCATGCCATATTTTTAGAAATAAAATTCTGTTTAATTAAAATGTACAGAAGAATTTTTTCTCATTTTTGCCACTCAAGAAAATAATTATTTCTGAGTGAGTGGTCTCAAAGCCTTGGACACAAACAGTGTGAAAGGTGGTATAGTCTCTTGAGGATTTAATCTAATAGCAAAGGATAGTCACACCTTTATTTGGCTTGTGAACTAAAAATGTTATAAATGAGGGACCAGCAGTTAGCGTAATGGCTATGTTGCTGGACTCCCATGTAGTTGACCATGGTTCGAGTCCTGGACCCAGTGGCTTAAACTCATGCTGGGTGTGTGTGTGCATGTGTGCCCAATATCCTGAGAAAAGAAAGGAGGGGAAGGGATTGTGGCGTGGCCATCCCCCTTGGGGTGTGATTTCTTGCGTTCTGACTCTTTCTCTCTCTATCTTTCTGGTGAGTGCATGTGCCCTATAGCAAAAACCTCTCCAAAAAAAAAAAAAAAAGAAAGAAAAGAAAAGAAAAGAAATAAACATGAGGGGGAAATTTAGAAATGAACTGATATCCACAGGAAAAACCTGGAAGGTAATGCTGATTCTAATGATACTTCATGTAGACTCTTGATTGTCAGGGTGGTCATCTCCTCAACTGTTGATATTACAAGTGGATCCACCCATTTTCACTACTGATTCTTGCTCTATCACTTTTGAGATTCTCTGCAAAGATGCTATGACCCAAAAAAACTTGAAGGAGGCCCTGGAAACATTAGTGATATTTGATGTAATTGATTATGCTCCTTTTTTTCTGCAGCTTGCACTGCAAAATTCACTTAATGCTGAGACAGGTCTGAGAACTGATCCAAACATGTTAGCAGACAATTGTTAACAAGATCAGGATAATTCCACATCCTTTGAATCAATAGGGTGCTTCTATCTCTTTTCTAATTTATTTCTATTCCTAATCACTAATTCTTTTATGTCCAACGAGAAAAAATATATGAGTATCACAGGACGTTAACAACTGGTACATATACAATGGGACTTCAAAACGTCTGGAAAATAGAATGATAGAAAATACTGGGTTGTGGGGCCAGCAGATGGCATAATGGCTACATCGCTGGACTCCCACGTATCAACTGAGGTTCAAGTCCTGGACCCAGCAGCTTAAACTCCCGCTGGGCGTGTGTGTGTGTGCCCAAGATCCTGAAAGAATGGAGGAGAAAGGATTGTGGCATGGCCATCCCATCTGGAGGGGTGATTTCTGTTTCTGTCTGTCTTTGTCTTTCTTGTGAGCACACTCTCCCTATAGCAAAATTTTCTCTTCAAAAAAAAAAAAAGTGGGGGCGAGGGTGGCCAGCAGGTGACGTGGTGGTTAAGGGCACTGGATTCTCACATGGCTGATCACAGTTCGAGTCAGGGACTTGGTGGCTTGCTTTCTTGCTCTCTCTCTTACATGTGCTGTCCCTCTCTGGTCAAATTAAAATAAATAAATACATAAGTAAAGGGACCAGCAGTAGGTGTAATGGCTGTGTTGCTGGACTCCCAGGTAGTCAACCATAGTTCGAGTCCCAGACCCGGTGGCTTAAACTCAGGCTGAGTGTGTCTGCATGCATGCAAAGGATCCCGAAAGGAGAATGGAGAAGGGATTGTGGCATGGCCATCCCCCAGAGGGTGATTTCTCACTTTCTATCTCTCTGTCTCTCTTTGTCTTTTGACAAGTGCACACGCCCTATAGCAAAAACCTCAAAAAAAAAATACATAAGTAAAGTTAAATAAAAATAATTGTTAAAAAAATAAAATACTGGGTCATTGAAAGAGTCATGATACATTTTTGCATTTAAAAAACACAGAAAAATACGACATGACTTTTCTGATGAAAAACATCAGAATGCTATTTCTGAAAAATAGCATAAGTGTATGTTAGTGCAAGAAAAATTTGAAACCCATGCATAGATTTTCATAATATGCATATTCCATGAACTTTTAGAAGACCAAACATTTTTTTTTTTTGGGGGGGGGGGAGGTTTTGTTTTGTTTTGTTTTGTTTTGCTATAGGGTGTGTGTGCTTGCCAGAGAGAGAGAGAGAGAGATAGAGAGACAGAAAGCGAGAAATCACCCCCCAAGGGGGATGGCCATGCCGCAATCCCTTCTCCATTCTCCTTTCGGGATCTTGGGCACGCACACACATGCACCCGGTGTTAGTTTAAGCCACCGGGTATGGGCCTTGACATGGGAGTCCAGCAACATAGCCATTATGCCAACTGCTGGTCCCAGAAGATCCAACATTTTTATCAGTGCTAATAAGTTCATAGAATGTTTCCAGCAAGTAGAAATAATGTTTCTAAAAAACAAAGTACATTTTAGAAAATAATTAATTACCTCCATTTAGGTAATTTAATCTTTCCTCACAAAGAAAAATTTTTATATGTTTGTGCTTAAGTATGAATGCATATATTTAGGTAGCACTTTTTAAAACAATCAGTGTTTTGTAATAAGTATGTATTTCTTTTACAACTAGACATATTTTTATATAAAGTAATTTATTTCAAACATGAAATTACGAATGGCATCAAGCAAAATATACTGGATTATTACCTTTGTCTTTTCATATCTGGCTTCATTTGCTGTGAAAGCAGGTGGATGGGTTTAAGGACATCATTATGCTGAATACTTTGTCTGATGGTTTCTACTAAAGTGTTTGTTGCTTGTTGTCCCTCTGACAGAAGAGATGGTTTCTTTTCAGAATCTAATAAAGAAAATACGAAATAAGTCCCAATTATTATAGTTTTCATTCCAGAGTTGTGGCATTTTTTTTAGTTGTCTATTTAATATTACGTCCCTCATACTTGCAAGATTACATTGGCAATATGCCTGCTTAAAGTATCTTTTCTACTCCGTCTGCACAAGGAAGACTTGTCCCTCCACCCTTTATCCAAACATATGGCTCTTGTCTGAGGCTAAACTATGATAGTTTGTACTGCAGCAGCCATTCTGTGACCATGAAGCAATCTTTACAGAAGAGTAACTGATGACAGAGGAGTTTGCTACCAGTCTAGGCTAATTTATAATAACTTTTCTTTTTAAAAACATTCAATTGACAAATAATTACATATATTCATGGTATGCAACATGATGTAATTCATAACTTTATGTGAGACAATAATCTTGTTTAAGTCTGTTTATTTTCTATTAAATATAGCAGAGTGTAATTCTAATTAATACAAAGTTCATTCTAGAACTATTAAGATCAAACAGACCAGCTCAGGCAGCAGGAGGAGTGGTAGGGTTTACCCGCTCAACTCTGCAAAGGCTCTAGGTGCGCTTTGGCCTCATCAGGCACCCAGCACGCACCCTGTTCGCAGCCAAGATGCCCAAGAGGAAGGCCAGCTTAGTCAAGGAGGCAGCCAAGGAAGAGCCCAAGAGGAGATCAGTGAAGTTGTCGGCTAAACCTGCTCCTGCAAAAGTGGAGACGAAGCCAAAAAAGGCAGCAGGGAAGAATAAATCTTCAGACATAAGAGTGCAAACAATAGGGAAAAGGGGAGCAAAGGGGAAACAGGCTGAAGTGGCCAACCAGGACACTAAAGAAGATTTACCTGCAGAAAATGGAGGAACTAAAAATGAGGAACGTCCACCCTCTGATGAAGCAGGTGAGAAAGAAGTCAAGTCTGAGTAATGTCACATACCATGTCTTATCAATGGTCCCTTTCTCCCTTCCTATACAATCCAGAAGAATATTTATCAACTATTTTGTAAATGCTAGTTTTTTAGTAGCTCTAGAAACATTTTTAAGGAGAGAATCCCACTCATCCCATTTTTTAAGTGTAAATGCTTTTTTTAAGAGGTAAAATCATTTACTGGTCATTTATTTTTCAGTACAACCAGAAAATAGTGGGATATTGACTTATAGGAGGCTTTGACTCTCTAGGGTGTCAGCTTAACATTTCATAGGTGGGGGCAGGTGGATAGTTTTTATATCCTAAATATAAAGCATACTAAATGGCAGTTTGGAGTCACAGTCATACATTTAATGTGTCTTGAATATTTTAAATTACTTCTATTCTGTTTTTAGTAGTATTGTTTCCTAAAGAAAATCACTCTTTGATAGTTGCTCTCCCTGTCAGAATTGTGTGCACCCTGTAACATCTTTGGTTGTGGTAGTCCAGTTTTCCTAATAATTTTGTTAATGTGCTGTGAAAGATTGGAAATTTGAAGTATGTAGTGTGTATGATACTAAATTGTAATTTGGTGGGACTTATATAACAGCTTTCAACATTTGAAGACAGTGGTTCTTGTTATTTTCTTAAGGAAAATTTGTCTACAAGTTTGAAGCTGAAATGTCACTGGAATAACTTAAAAAGAATCACTATACTTGGCTTTTTAAAATTTTGGTACGTATGTTAAGAATTGAGTACAAATTGAAACATCTGTACTGATCCTTGACACAACCAATAAATCTCAATTACAAAAAAAAAAAAAAGATCAGCCATTATGGGCTGGCTCTATAGCCTAGTGGTTAAGGGAGTCAGATCTCACATGGCTGACTGTGGTTTGAAACCCAGCCCAGACGTTTGAAAAATATACTAGGCATGCATGCATGCGTGCCCCAAATCCTTTCAGGATGGAGAGATGGAGGAAAATGGATTATGCTGTGACCACGCCTATTTTAGTGGGCATTTTCTCCCTTTCCCTCTCTCTATCTCTGGCAAACATACATATCATATCCCCTGTCATTTCTTTTTTAAAGAATTATTTACTTTTGTTGTTGTTGTTGTTGTTGTTATTTTTTAATTTGACCAGAGAGAGAGAGAGAGAGAAAGGGAAAGGGAAGAAGCAAGGCTCTAGGTTGAGGAATCGAACCCGTCAGGAATTGAATCCAGTGCCCTTAACCACCATGCCACCTGCCGGCCCCCTCTGTCAATTAAAAAAAAAAAAAAACCAACAACAACAACACTATACATATTTGATAGATCATTAAAGCACTTTAGAATAAAACTTAATCAGGGACCAGAAGTTAGCGTAATGGCTATGTTGCTAAACTCCGTCGACTGCGGTTTGAGTCCTGAACCCAATGGCTTAAACTCACACTAGGCACATGTGTGTGCGTGCCCAAGATCCCAAGAGGAGAATGGAGAAGAAGGGATTGTGGCATGGCCACCCCTCCGGGGGGGGTGATTTCTCACTTTCTGTCTCTCTGTCTCTGTCTTTCCAGCGAGCACACACACCCTATAGCAAAAACCTCTACAAAAATAAATAAATAAAGCTGAATCATATTAATATTAAACATACCCAAATTCAGCAACATGTGCTTGGCCTAGAAGAAGGGAAACCTTTACTAATGTAGTTAGTCCCAGGAGCCAGTTTTATTTACACTTACATTAGCATGAGATGGAAATACACATCTTTCTTCCGGCCAAACACATAGTGAAGCCAAGAATCCATGTGCATCAGTGGGCCCAGCCCTGCCCCTTTAACTGAAAAGCCTCTGCCTGTCCCAAACCTCTCCTTCCAGCCCAACACCTAGTAAAGTCAAGGCAGTACAATGGAAATCATGGAAAGGAAATGTCAGATAAAGAACTTGGAATATTCATAGTGACAAAGCTAATAGAGATGCAAGAGAAGAGAGACAATGAACTCCAGAAGATGCAGGAGAAAAGAGACAAGTTCCAGGTGAGGAAGTGCCTGCAGGATCTGAAAGAGGAAATACACACCATAAAAAAGAATCAAATGGAACTGTTAGAGAGCAAGGCTGTAATACAGGAAATCAAAACCTCCCTTCAAAGTATTAAGAGCAGATTAGATCATGAAGAAGATCAAATCTTAGATGTGGAAGACAGAACCTCTGATCTAGAAAAATTCACCAAAAAGAATGAGAAAATAACCACAAACAATGAGAATAATGAAGAAACTAATATGGGCATCGATAATCTATTCCATGAAATCCTGGAAGAAAACTTTCCAAACCTAGAGGGGCATTCAAATATCCAGACCCACGAATTACAAAGGACCCCACATAGAGTCAACCCAAGAAGATCTTCTCCAAGGCATATCATAGCCAGATTGACCAAAACCACAGACAGAGAATTGGCAAGAGAGAAACGTCAAGTTACTTTCAAAGGATATTCCATCAGGCTAACGTAGGACCTCTCATCGGAAACGATGCAAGCAGGCAAAGAATAGGAAAATACATTCAAAGCGTTAAGTGAAAAATGATTTCAACCAAAAATGCTATACCCAGAAAGTTTATCCTTCATATGGGAAGAAAAGTTTGAAACATTCTCAGATAAACAAAACCTAAAAGATTTTGCCAACACCAGACCAGCTCTCCAAGAAGTGCTGAAGAGAGTGCTATAACAAGAAAACTAAAGACAGACAGAAATAAGATAACAAAAAATGACCAAGAAAAAGCCCAAATGAATGGTAGGGACAAGTTCAGAAATAATAATAATGTTGAATTTTAACTTCTAGGATTTAAACGAAAAGATCAGACCATAGTAACACTGCATATTCAACAAAAGAGAGATTACAGGAGACTAAACTGGTTAAACAGAATTCTATGACTTTTGTCTAAAACGTTACTGATTTTCTTCTATGCTTTGTCTTCTAGATCTAAGGACTTTGGTTTTCTTTTGAGTTGTTGATAGGTTTGGCATTTGTTTTTTAAAAAAAATTTTTAAGAGGGAACCAGCAGTTAGTGTAATGGCTGTCACTGGACTCCCATGTAGTCGACCGCGGTTCGCGTCCCGGACCCAGTGGCTTAAAACTCACGCTGGGCGCATGTGTGTGCGTGCCCAAGATCCCGAGAGGAGAATGGAGGAGAAGGGATTGCGGCGTGACCATCCCCCCTGGGGGGTGATTTCTCGCTTTCTGTCTCTATGTCTCTCTCTGTCTGGCAAGCGCACGTGCCCTATAGCAAAAAAATCTCTCCAAAAAAAAATTTTTTTAAGGATTATTTTATTTAACTTTATTTACCTATTTACTCATTTGTTTATTTCAATTTGACCAGAGAAGGACAGAGTGAGAGAGAGAGAAAGTTAGAAAGCAAGCCTCCATGTCTGGGACTCAAAATGTGGTCAGCTATGTGGGAATCCAGTGCCCCTAACTACCATGCCACCTGCTGGCCCCTCAAATTTTTTAAAAAATGGAAACAAACTTTTCTCCCTTCCTGACCCCTCTGCAATTGGAAAATACTTGTGAGCACTTATTTTGTGGCAGAATGGTTATTTGCATAAGTTCAATAATATAATAGTATCTGTTGCCTTGTATCAGAAATTGAATTCCGGGACCAGCAGTTAGCGTAATGGTTATGTTGCTGGACTCCCACGTAGTCGACTGTGGTTCAAGTCCTTGACCTGGCGGCTTAAACTCACTTCGGGCGCATGTGCATGCGTGCCCAAAATCCCAAGAGGAGAATGGAGGAGAAGGGATTGTGGCGTGGCCATCCCCCCTGGGGGGTGATTTCTCGCTTTCTATCTCTCTGTCTCTCATCTGGCGAGCGCACACACCCTCTAGCGAAAACCTCTCAAAAAAAAAAAAATTGAATTCTTATGGAGCTTTGTGCAAATAACAGATCAAATTGAGATTAATCTAATTTTTTTTTCAAATAAGTTAGTTTATACCTTTCTTTAGTAAAGGGGAATGTAGAGAGAAAAAAATGTTTCAGGAGAAAATGACAGTGCACTTGTCACTAGATTCAAGCTCTGTCCGTATTTTTAGTTTAAGCTCTTCTGTGAATCAATAAAATGCCAAAAAAAAAAAAAGTTTAGTATGGAAGGGAGCAAGAAGAAAGGGGAAGAAACAAAACAAAGAAGAAAAAGAGGAGGAATGGGAAAAAGGGAAAAGGAGGAGGAAGAGATGTTTTATTTATTAAGCTATTTATTTAAGTTGCCAGCGGGCACGTACTGGCTAGAGAGACAGAGAAAGCACTTCCCAATGAGGTCTGATCACACTGCAATCGCTTCTCCATTTCACCATCCTGTTGGAATTTGGGAAACATATGTACATGCATTCAGCATATTTCCCAACCCAACAGGGCCAGGACTGGAATCATAATTGACCTTATAGGATCTGGCTTCCCCTAACCATCACACCATGGCACTGGCCTGGAAGAGATTTTTAACAGGAGGAAAAAGATGAAGAGGAGGAGTAAAATGACAATGAAGACAACATATTTTTGACAGGGATTTCGATCCTCTGCTCCAGGCTCTCACTTAGGTAGGATTACAGCTGTGTGCTACGCCAGACCTGTTTTTAGGTTGGTACAGAAACTGAACCTGGGCCTTCCATGTGTCCCTAGCCTTGTACAATAGCACCCTACTATTTGCATCACAAAGTCTAGGCCAGCTACCTGGAATATTGATAAGGACTGAACTGAATCTGCAGATTAGTTTGGGACTACTGTCATCTTAATAATATTAACTCTTCCAATCCATGAATATGGATTTCTTTCCATTAATTTAAATATTAATTTATTTTAAATGTTATTTTTATTTATTTATTTATTTTTTATTTTAACTGGACCAGAGAGGGACAGAGTAGGGTGAGAAGGGGGAGTGAGAAAGCAAGCTGCCAGGTCTGGGACTTGAACCAAGCTCGGCCATGTGATAGTCTAGTGTCCCCAACCACCACCCACCTGCTGGCCCCAATATTTAATTTCTTTTGACAATGATTTTAGTCTTCACAGTTCAAGTTTTATACTTCTTTTTTTGAATAAATTCCTAAGTATTTTATTATTTTTAATATTATAAATTAAATTTATTCTTGTATTGTTCATTGAAAGTATAGAGAAATACAGTGGATTTCTATTTATCTTATATTGTACAATCTTGCTGAGCTTATCAGTTTCAACACAGGATGTCTATGTGTGTGTGTTCCATAGAATTTTCTATATGTAAATAAGGGGACCAGCAGATGGCATAGCAGTTATGTAGCTGGACTCATATAGAGTAGATCATAATTCGAGTCCCAGACCTAGTGGTTTGGAACTCATGCCAGGCACATATGTGTGGCATCCCCAAGATGCTGGGAGAAGAATAGAGAAGAGATTGTGTCATGGCCATCCCCACCACGGGGTGATTTCTCACTTTCCCTCTCATGGTCTCTGTCTCTCTCTTTCCCCAGGGAGCTCACATGCCTAAGGTAAAAACCTCTACCAAAAAAAAAAAGAGAATTTTCTCTATATAAAATCATTAAGATCTCTAAATAGAGTTTTACTTCTTCCTTTCCAAATTGGGTATCTTATTTTCTTGCCTAATTATTCTAGCTAAGAATGGTGAAAGCACACATCCTCACCCTATACCTGCACTTAGGGAGAAAACTTAAGCTAAGGAAGTTCCTTTCTACACCTAGCTTGCTAAATGTTTTAAACAAGGGGTGACAGATATTTGTAAAATGTTTAGCTGTGCCTATTGAGATAATGATGTGAAGTCTGTCACTTATCTACTGAATTGGTATATTACACCCATTGATTCTCAAATGTTAAACCAAATTTCAAAACTGCATGTGTGAGATATATCCCACTTCGTCATGATGTATAATCCATTATCTCTATCACTAGTTTCATTTGCTAGTTTTTCCAAGAATTTTTATGTCTATATTCCTAAGTGATACTGATGTTTAGTTTTTTTTTTAATGATACCTTTTTTAAACAAAAAAATCCTTATGGTAGTCTTTAAAAAATAAACTCTTCTTTCTCCAAAATAATCATAACTCACTTACAAAAATGGGCATACATCTTCAAAGCATTTTCCTTTAATGGGAAACTTAGCCTTACATGATCTAAACATTAAAAGGTTAAAAAAAAAAAATTTTAGGGGCCAGCAAGTGGTGTGGTAGTTGGGTTACTAGACTCCAACATGGCCAACCACGGTTCAAGTTCTGGACCTGATGGCTTGCTTTCTCACTTTCCCTCTCTCTTTGGTGAAATAAATAATAATAATATATTAATAAATAAATAATTCTTAAAGAAAAAGTTCTATTTTTGATGCCATTATAAAATAAAATAATCTGGGACCAGCAGTTAGCATAATGGCTATGCTGCTGAACTCCCATGTAGTCGATCACGGTTCAAGTCCCGGACCTGGTGGCTTAAACTCACGCAGGGCGTGTGTGCATGCATGCCCAAGATCCCGAGAGGAGAATGGAGGAGAAAGGATTGTGGCATGGCCATCCTCTCTGGGGGGTGATTTCTCGTCTATATAAAATCATTAAGATCTCTAAATAGATCTGTCTCTCTGGTGAGTGCATGAACCCTATAGCAAAAACCTCTCAAAAAAAAAAATAAAGATAAAATAATCTAGCATAAATTGAGAATATCCATTCATACTCCAGGTCTTTCTCCAGGGAGCAACCAGGATTGTTACATTATTTCCATTTAGCAAAGTCCAATATAATTTAGTAATCCTCCTTCTTTCTGCTGTGATTTCAAACTTAGTGACCTCTTCCAATACCATATTGACAACGTCATCATATCTTAAAAGTGTACCAACAAATTTCTTATCACTTTTCATCATAATGTGAATTCTTGATCCTATACATTTGTCCAGAAGCTCTAGGAGCAGCAGCTTGAAGGTTTAGTAGTCTATGTCTTTGGCTTTTGTTAACAGAGTAATTCTCACCAAAATCTCCAGAGTTTGTAAGTTTGTAAGAGTGCTCTCAGGCTTGAACTTCTCCACACTCCCTTTAAAACAGTCATTTTCTTTCTTTCCTTTTCTCTTCTCTTCTCTTTCTTCCTTCCTTCCTTCCTTCCTTCCTTCCTTCCTTGCTTTCTTCCTTTCTTTCTTTCTTCCCTTTCCTTCCTCTTCCTTCCCCTTCCTTCCCCTTCCTTCCCTCCCTCCCTCTCTCTCTCTCTTTCTTTCTTTCTTTCTTTGGAGAGGTTTTTGCTACAGGGTGCATGCACTCGCCAGAAAGACAGAGAGACAGAAAGCGAGAAATCACCCCCTGGGGGGATGGCCACACCTCAATCCCTTCTCCTCCATTCTCCTCTCGGGATCTTGGGCATGGACACACACGCTCCGGCTTGAGTATAAGCCACCGGGTCCGGGACTCGAACCACGGTCGACTACATGGGAGTTCAGTTACATAGCCACTACACTAACTGCTGGTCCCAAAACAGTCATTTTCTTTCAAGAAAGCTTCAGAATACTGTCTTGTTGTGGCCTGCCTCTTCTTGGACAAAATCTCTACGCTACTGTGCTGGAGCTAGAGCTGGAAACCGTGGTCGTTCTCTTGGGATGACACTCCTGCTTTATGAACAGGGTGCTGACTGAACACAACAGCCTCTGACCTTTACAGCTTGCCTATTCTGGCCTGAAACCTCTACCCTGTAGGTGAGAAGCAGGGAGAATAATTGGGGATCCAGTAGTCTTTGCCTGCTACAGCCAAGACAGAGCCTCTCTGACCAATGAATGGCAGCCAAGAATGGAGCTTCTGAGCCAAACACGCTTGAAATTCAGCCTCAGTAAGAACTGGAAGATGAGAAATGCTGGCAGGAGTGGACGGTGGTGCAGGAAAGTTCTGAGTGCGTGTCTAGAGACCTTCCCGAGTACAGACATGCATGTGCCCAGGATCTATGGGTGGCTGAGGCTGGAGGTCAACACCCTATTGCAGGTCTCTCTGCCTTCTCTCCTTTTCACTCTCACTGTAGATGAAATTAAATAAAACTTTAAAAACGAGAGAAAGAAATGCTGGCAGCCAGCCTTTATTAGAGAGGTACTCTAGTCCTTGACTGGATGCTGGTGTGAAGCAGCAAGTTAGCACTTAAATGCTACAGAAACTTGCTTTTTAAATGAGATTTCAATTTTTTTGAATAGATGTTTCTTCGCTGGCTCTCTTCACTTAGGATCATAATTTAGCAGTTACATGAAAATTCTTTCACCAGGAAGTAGGTCTGTGAAATTCCTCAGATTATCATGCCAGAAATAATCTCTCAGTTCTTATATGATTCTTAAAGTTATTTATAATGCCAATTCTTCATTTAAAGAAGCCAATCAAGGGGCCACCAGGTGGTCTGGCAGTTAAGGGCACTGGACTCCCACATGGCTTACCACAGTTTGAGGCCTAGACCTGGTGGCTTGCTTTCTCACTTTTTCTTTCTCACTATGTCCCTTCTGATCAAATTAAAATAAATAAACAAAGTTAAATAAAAAATAATCCTTAAAAAGGGGAGGGCGGCAGGTGACATGGTGGTTAAGGGCGCTAGACTCTCACATGGCCGGCCACAGTTTGAGTCCTGGATTTTGCTTTCTCACTTTCTCTTTCTCTCTCTCTCTGTCTCTCTGTCTCTCTCCCTCCCTCCCTCCCTCCCTCCTCCCCTCTCCTCCCTCCCTCCGTCTCTCTCTGGTTAAACTGAAATAAGTAAATAAAAAAAGAAAGAAAGTTAAATTTAAAAAAAGAAGTCAATCAAGTAAAGAAACAAGGATGTTCTTGAGAGCTCTAAATTTTATTCCCACCATGAATTATAGAATATTTTGAAATACTTGTTTATTAAAAAAAAAAAAACAAAGAAAAGAAATACTTGTTTTATTTTTATCTTTTAAATAGTTATTTATTTAATTTTATTTATTTGTTTATTTATTTTATTTTGATCAGAGAGAGACACGGGAGAGGGGAGTGAGAAAGCAAGCCACCAGGTCCAGTATTCGAACCGCAGTCAGGCATGTGGGAGTGTCCAGCGCCTTAACTATTACGCCACCTGCTGGTTCCCAATACTTGTTTATTTTAAAAAATACAAAGAAACATCTAAAGAAATGAAGCTCTAGACCAGCCACAGTGTGTAGAGGAAACCCAATGTACCAGAGTACTAACCACATGGGAAGGTCCCAGGTTTACATCCCAAGGTCTCCCTATACATGCTGATTGTGCACATGAGTACACATGCCAGTGATCCTGACTGCTGAGGCTAGGATAGGATCGCAATATGAAGACCTTATTGGGAAAGTGTGTGTGTGTTTGTCTATCTTTCACTCTTTTAAAAGAAAGAAGTAAAAATTTTAAAAACAAAATAGGGCCAGCCCCATGGCCTTGTGATTAAGGAAGCTAGATCCCACATGGTTGGCCATGGTTGAAGTCCCAGCCCTGGCAGCTTGGGGAATATACCAAGTATGGATGCATGTGTGTTCAGAGTCCCAACAGGAGAGCAAAATGGATGTGAAGGGATTGCAGCATGACCATGCCCTATTGGAGGATGCTTTCCTTCTTCTCTGTCTCTCTCACAAGCGCGCACATGCTCTGGCAATTTAAAAGAAAAGCAGTTCTATGAGAAAATATTTTTATTATTTAAGCCACCTATTCTGGTATTTTGTTATGGGAGCCCTAGCATATTAATAGAGTTTGTAAGCCACTTAATGTATCTTCTATGAACTACCTTTGCTCACTTAATCTATTGAGTGTTTTTATTTTCTCTCTTTCTTTTTAAAATTTACTTATTCTGGGACAGCAAGTGGCACAGTGGTTAAGGCGCTAGACTCCTACCTGGCCAAATGAGGTTTGAGTCCTGGACCTGGCAGCTTGATTTCTCACTTTCACTCTCTCTCTCTGTCTCTTTCTGGTAAGTGCACATGCCCCATAGTAATTAAAACATAATAACAACAATAAATAAAATTAAATAAATAAATTTTTTTTTAAGTTTACTTATTTCTTACAAAAGAAAACTAGAGACAGAAAGACCCATCACAGTTAGGGAGGTCTCCTGACATGAACTCGAAACCTTCCCATGTGGGCTAACCTCACAGAGCATCATGTTTTACCAGTGTGCCATTGTCTGGCCCCATGTTTGTGTTTTTCTTATTGACTCAAAAGATTTCTGAATATATGGATGGTAACTTTTAAACTCCTTACAAAAATATGTTCTTAATATAAAAGATGAAAAATGTAGCCGGAGATCCTGACAGGCCTGAGCTGTGCTAGCACCTTCCCCAGGAGACCGCTGCTGTCAGCTAGCTCCTGTTACCCAGTAACCAAGGCCGTGATCCAAAATGCGGACATGTGGGAAGAGGTGAAACAGGACTCACTCACACTCAGTGGAGTGTGCAACTCAGGCAACTCAGTCGTTGGAAAAATATAGAAAAGGACATTACAGCTCATATCAAGGAGGAGTTTGACAATAAATACAACCCCACATGGCACTGCATCATGGGGAAGAACTTCGGTAGTTACGTGACACATGAAACCAAACACTTCATCTACTTCTGCCTGGGCCAAGTAGACATTCTTTTGTTCCAATCTAGTTAAAAGCATGGACTGGTTAAAAGCCACACACCCAGTGATTCATTTAAAAACAAGGACTGCAGCCTAAATTTCAAATGACAGACTGAAATCTTCAGCTTTGCTAAGGGAAGACTTCAATCTTTGAAAATTTATTGTGTTTTGCACAGGGTACACTATGTACTAGTTTGTGGTTATAAAACAATTAGCAAAACGGGAAAAAAAAAAAGTAGCCAGAATCTTTGAGACTAATCAGCACCCATCCATTAGATTAAAATTAAAATTCTATACCAATACATCTAAATTACGCTTATTTTATACACAATCCACTCTCAAAATACCCAAACAACCTGATATTTGACAGAACAATCACAAAGAAATTACTTTTAAACTTATAAACAGGTTGGTACAACAGAAAATCAATTTGAATTGATTAAAACTTTTAAAATAAAGAAGCCTATTTTGTTTTTCTCATGTCTGTAATTCTATTCTTTTTTTTTTTCTTTTCATTTTTTCTCATGGTTCTTTAGTGCTGAATAGTACTCGACTGTACAGATGAATTATACTACAATTTGCTAATCCATTCACCTGTGTTTAAGGTGTTTAATTCAACTTTACTTACTAAAATTCCTCCATGAGACATATAGAGGTTCTCCTGGTTCTTGATGAAGGTTGATATTATCCCATAACAGCTGAATATACACAAGTTTGCTATCCTGGGACAGAGATGATAGAGGAAGCTAAAAGAGATAAATAGAAAGCATTAGCACTCCAAGCATTACAGTGGACTGAGAGGAACCAATGACTATATAAAACAGAAGGGTTCTTTCAAAATTCTGAACCTAAAATTTTAGGCAAAAATACTATTTTTTATTAATGTCTGATGATAAATGTCCTTGTCATCTTCAGAAGTATAGGTTTCTTAATCTGTCTTTCAAGGGTTAGAAGGACAACTTGGTAACTGGTATGAGGGCCAAATAAAAGATTAACTATTATTATAGTAAATTTCAAAGTAAGACAAAGTATAAGTTTCTACTGTCTTACCAGATTTTTTAACCTATTATTATTAAAAATAAAATAAGTGAATCAAACTTGAATTTACAATATTTTAAGAAAAGATTCTGTTGTGCCCAGGTATGTTTGGAGTGTGGGTCTTTGAATAGTCAATATTATAAGATAAAGGAAATCCAGCAACTCACTGTCTCCAATGAAATCAGAGTCCAGCACAAACAGAATAAGGACTTCAGACAGGCAAACTGGGATCCTGACTCTCCATCACTTACTGCATGTGACCTTATGGAAATTACATATCTTCTCTAACTTCTCAGTATACCACTTAAAACATAAGGATAATGTGAATCCTTTTAAATAAGATGGCTGTGAGAATTTCAGCTGGAAATAAGTCAGTTCAGAATAAAAGTAGTCTTATCTAGCCATATTTGCAGGCAGATAAAAGTATGACAATTTAAGCCAAAAACACTTATGTGGAAAAACTATGTACGATTCTAGAAAAGGCATATTCCCCTCTACTCATTTTTCTCCTACTGCTGGTCAGAATGTGGATGTGACAGCTTAGGAATAGAGCCAGCTAGCATGGAGCAGGAGAACTTGGAAATGGAGGTCATGCAAAGCTAAGAAAAGATCCAAACACGTGCCATCACCAGGTGGCCTATCTAAACTCTGAAGTAAGGAGAAATAAACTATGTCTCAGTAAGCTACCACTGTATACCACTGGTAAGCTGATGCTAAGCCTCATCCTAACCGATACCAATGCATAGGTATAGAAGTTGGTACCCTACCTGTACACCTTCGTTACAATGTTCAGATGTGAGGATAAGTCCTGGCAGGTTACTAGGAAGGTCCAAACGTCTGAAATACCAGACAAGGTTCCAGAAAATGATTGGATGTTGATTGATGAAAGAGGATGTATGAATCACCTGATCACCTTCATTTTCTAGCAAAGATTCAAGCTCTTTACGAAGTACTAGAGGACTCAGGTAGGGTACAGAAACAGGAGGAGGATTAGGCCTTTTTCCTAAAGGATCCTTGAAAAAAAAATACCAAAAGAAGTTGATTATTATCTGCATAAATCTCTATGGTAAAGAATACTTCTAAATGAGATTATATGTCTCTCTCTTTTTACAATGAATTATTTTTAGTTGTTATATGCAGGACAAACATTATAATGAATGAAAACTTACTTATTAATTTAGTAATTTTCCTATAGGGTGCAGGTGCTCACCAGAGAGACAGGGAAAAAAGAGAAAGCAAGAAAGCACCCTGTATGAGGGGTGGCCATGTCGCAATTTCTTCTCAATTTTCTTAAGAGTTTGGGCACTCACAGAATACACCTGGCATGTTTTTAAAGCCTGGGTCTGGGGATTGAACTGCATAGCTGGCCATATGGGATTCACCATGCCACCAGCTGGTCACTGGTACAAAAAAGGGGAAGATCCTTTAATTTTAAATACCCCTAAGTCATCATAAGAGAGAATCAGTAATTCCTACTTGAACAAATCCTTTAAGATAGTTTCTCTATTATATGTACAGAACAACGACCTAAATAAAAGATTATTTTTCTTTTCAACTTTTTAAAGAAACATTGGCATTTCAGATGTTTTATAATGCTGACACTAAAAATATGTGTGAAGTTTATTTCAAAACTAACATTCTTTAGAACTGCCATCTTCCAGTAATTAACTAAAATGATGAACACAAAGGGAAAGAGAGGCATCCGATACATGTTCTCTAGGCTTTTTAGAAAACATGGAGTGGTTTCTTTGGCAACATACATTTGAATATACAAGAAAGGTGATATTGTAGACATCAAGGGAATGGGTACTATTCAAAAAGGAATGCCCCTGGGGCTAGCAGGTGGTGTGGTGGTTAAAGGAGTTGGATTCTAACTACAGTTCGAGTCCCAGACCTGGCAGCTTACTCTCTCTCACTTTCTCTCCCTCTTTGCATCTTTCTTTCGTCAAAATAAAAAAGTAATAATGAATTAGTTGAATAAAATAATTCTTAAAAAAAAGAAAAGGAATATCCTACAAATGTTACCATGGCAAAACTGAAAGACTCTACAGTGTTACCCAGGATGCTGTTGGCATTTTTGTAAACAATAAGGGCAAGATTCTTGCCAGAGAATGAATGTGCATATTGAGAATATTAAACATTCTAAGAGCAGAGATAGTTTCCTAAAACATGTGAAGGAAAATGATCAGAAAAAGAAGGAAACCAAGGAGAAAGGTACCTGGGTTCAACTGAAGCACCAGCCTGCTCCACACAGAGCAGCACACCTTGTAAGAACCAATGAAAAGGAGCCTGAGCTTGTGGAACCTATTCCCTATGAATTCTTGACATGATGGGTGTTAAAAATAAACTAATCTGGGACCAGCAGTTAGCATAACGGCCATGTTGCTGGACTCCCATGTAGTTGACCATGGTTCATGTCCCAGACCTGGTGGCTTAAACTCACGCCGGGCACGTGTCGTGTGTGCCCAAGATCCCGAGAGGAGAATGGAGGAGAAAGGATTGCAGCATGGCCATCCCCCCTGGGGGGTGATTTCTCACTTTCTGTCTCTCTGTCTCTTCTGTCTGGTGAGCGCCCGCGCCCTATAGCAAAAACCTCTTCAAAAATAAATAAACAAACAAACAAACTAATCTATGGTCAATTAAAAAAAAATCTTGGGACCAGCAGTTAGTGTAATGGCTATGTCGCTGGACTCCCATGTAGTTGACCGCGGTTCGCGTCCCAGATCCGGTGGTTTAAACTCATGTCAGGCGTGTGTGTATGCATGGCTCAAGATCCTGAGAGGAGAATGAAGGAAAAGGGATTGCAGTGTGGCCATCCCCCCTGGGGGGTGATTTCTCACTTTCTGTCTCTCTGTCTCTGTCTTTCTGGTGAGCGCATGCACCCTATAGCAAAAACCTCTCCAAGAAAAAAAAAAAATCTTGAGACCAGCAATTGGCGTAATGGCTATGTTGTTGCTGGACTCCCGTAGTTGACTGTGGTTCAAGTCCTGGACCCGGTGGCTTAAACTCATGCCGGGTGCATGTGTGTGTGTGCCCAAGATCCCAAGAGAATGGAGGAGAAGGGACTGCAGTGTAGCCATAACCTAGGGGGGGTGATTTCTCACTTTCGGTTTCTCTGTGTCTTCCTGGCAAGTGCACGCGCCCTATAACAAAAACCTCTCAAAAAAAAAAAAAAAAATGTCGATTCTATTTAAAATTACATATAACTTGTTTTCATTTCATTCTAACGAAAACTCAAGTAAGTAAAGAAATACTAGTTTTATAATCCCAATCAAAAAAGAAATGGGAAAAAAAAGACCTTACCTAGACTTTGTAAGTTATACATATTATAATCATATACTATAATTATATATTATAAAACATCTATGATGGGGGCCAGTAGGTGGTTTGGTGGTTGAGGCACTGGATTTTCACATGGCTGAATGTGATTTGAGTCCTGGATCCAATGGCTTGAAAATCATGCTAGGTGAGTGTGAATGCTAACATCTCAGGAGAATGGAAGAGGAGGGAGTGCAGCATGGCTATCCTTTCAGGGGTGATTTCTCACTTTCCCTCTCTCTGTCTCTGACAAGTGCACATGCCCTATGGCAAAAACATGCTCAGATTATGGTATCCAAATGCCATTTCCATCTAAAAGGAATCAGAGTTTCTTGGAGAAATGGCTGATTTTAGATCTGAGGAAGGAAATAAACTACTAGAGTTGTGTCAGAAAGACAAATGAGTCAACTTTGTAGAGCCTTCAGGCTGACTAAAGATGGAATAAGAGAAATATCAGTAAGGATAAAAACATTTATATTTACATTATTCATAATGACACCTATGCCTTTAACTTAATCTCCTTGGAGACTGCTAGGGACCCAACATGTTATTTTGAAAACTGTATTTTTTTTTGGAAAAAAATCACATTTCCTACTTTTCAAATATAAATGGCATCTTTGAAAAACAAAACAGTGGGGCCGACAGGTTGCATGGTGGTAAAGGGCACTGGACTCCCACAAGGCCAACGGCAGTTTGAGTCCCCAACCTGGTGGCTTGCTTTCTCCTCTCTCTTGGTCTCACTCTCGCTCTGTCCCTTTTCTGGTCAAATTAAAATAAATAAATAAAGTCAAAATAAAATAATTAAAAAAAATAGATTGTGCAAAAGTTTCTCTTTATAGATGTATTCCATGTGATGCATAAAAATGACAGAATTTGAGTATCATCATTTTATAGCTTCTAATGAATTATCTGATCTACATACTAAGGCATTAATAGCTGCTAATATCATAAAGATAGTTCATGTTGGGACCAGCAGTTAGTGTAATGGCTATGTCGCTGGACTCCCATGTAATTGACTGTGGTTCGCGTCCTGGACCCAGTATCTTAAAACTCACGCCGCGCACATGTGCGTGCGTGCCCAAGATCCTAAGAGGAGAAGGGATTGCGGCGTGGCCATCTCCCCTGGGGGGTGATTTCTCGCTTTCTCTCTCTCTGTCTGGTGAGCGCACACGCCCTACGGCAAAAACCTCTCAAAAAAAAAAAAAAAAAAGATAGTTCATGTTTCTTACTGGGAGGAATATACTACCACTGATAAAGTGGTATTGCAAAAATAAACGAATGAACAATTAAACAAATCCCTGTGGCGTGGTGGTTAAGGCAGCTGGATACCACGTGGCCAACCAGGAGGTCCAATTCCTAGACCCAGTGGTTTGCAAAACATGCCAGGTGCATGTGCTTACATGCTCAAAATTCTGAAAAGGGATAGAAAAGGAGGTCAAGGGATTGAAGCACCATCACTCCCCTGTGGGAAGGAGTGAGGATGCCTTTTCACTTTGCCTTTCTTTCTCTGGCAAGCACATGCACCCTCTGGCAAAAAAACAAAAACCCTTAATCTGATTAAGCTTCTAGATCCAAATAGCAATGTACAGGGATGCAAACAGCAAAAATCTAAATTGTGGGAAACTCTAGTGTATAAAGGACAAAAAAAAATTGGGGCTGGCAGGAGGCATGGTGGTTAGGGGCGCTGGACTCCCACGTGGTCAGCTGCAGTTCGACTCCTGGACCTGGCGGCTTGCTTTCTCACTCTTCTCTCTCTCTCACACTCTGTCCCTCTCTGGCCAAATTAAAATAAATCAATAAATAAAGTTAAATAAGATAATTCTTTTAAAAAATTTTTTAAAAGGACAAAAATATCCAGTTTTATCAACAAACTGTAAGGGAATAAAAAGTCTACAAATTGAAAAAGACTAAAAATCATACCAACCAACTGCAATGCATGCAACAATTAATTTGATTCTGATGGCTCAAACTATCACACACACACACACGACATTTTAGAGACAAGTACAAAGAACACAGACTGAATAACCTAATTTTTTTATGATGTGATAATTGCACTGTGTTTATATATATTTTAAAAGTCCTAATTACTGGGAACCAGCAGTTAGCGTAATGGCTATGTCGCTGGACTCCCACGTAGTCAACCGCGGTTCGCATCCCGGACCCAGTGGCTTAAAACTCACGCCGGGCGCGTGTGCATGCGTGCCCAAGATCCCAAAAGGAGAATGGAGGAGAAGGGATTGCGGCGTGACCATCCCCCCAGGGGGTGATTTCTCGCTTTCTGTCTCTATGTCTCTCTCTGTCTGGCAAGCGCACGCACCCTATAGCAAAAAAAAAGCTCCAAAGAAAAAAAAAAGAAAGAAAGTAAAAGTCCTTATTACTTATAGATTTAAACTGTAATATGTATAAATATGTTTCAAATTTGCTTCAAAATATTCTAGGAAAGGAAAAGAAATGATGGTATACATATATGAAAAATAACCATAAACTTAAAATTACTGAAAGTAGATTATACTAGGTTGTGGAAAAGTCATGATGTATTTTTCTGTGTTTTTCTATGCACAAATGTGTCATGACTTTTCAGATGACCCAGTAGATAAAGAGACTTATAACAGGGGTCAGAAGATGGTGTCGCAGTTATGTCGCTGGACTCCACACGGCCAACTGCGGTCTGAGTTCCAGGTCCACTGGCTTGAAATTCATGCTGGGCGCATGTGCGTGCATGCCCAAGATCCCGGGAAGAAAATGGAGAAGAAGGGATTGTGGTGGCGATCCCCCTGGGAGTGATTTTTCACTTTCCCTCTCACCGTCTCTGTTCTTGTCTCTTTCTCTCTCCCTCTGGTGAGTGCACATGTCCTAAGTCAAAAACTCCTTTAAAAACAAAGGGGGGGGGGCCAGCCGATGGTGTAATGGTTACATCACTGGACTCCCACGTAGTCGACCATTTTTCAAGTCCCAAACCCAGCAGTTTAAACTCATGCCGGGTGTGTGTGCATGTGGCCCAAGATCCTGAGAGGAGAATAAAGAAGAAGGGACTGCGGCATGGCCAGCCCCCTGGAGGGTGATTTCTCACTTTCTGTCTCTGTCTGTCTCTCTAGTGAGTGCATGTGCCCTATAGCAAAACTCTTTAAAAGAAAAAAAAAAAAAAGGAAGGAAGAGACTCATTATATTTTTCTGCTTATTTTTGGACATTTTTGAAATCATAATAAAAAGTTTTATAAGTTCTTAGTTTATGGAAAAATTTTTATTTATCATTTTTTCATGTGATTAAAGTCTACATTAAAAGAATTATGTAACATTTTAATACTTACATGATCATATAGTATGATTATTATTTTACATACCACAACTTCCTGCAGACTGTTTGGAAGACTGACTGTTGAAATGCCATGAAATGGTCGCTGGGAAAAGTCAATATTTTGCAAAGGGCCTCCAACACTGTGACTTCGAGTCAAAGATACATTTCGCTTTGATAAACTATTAGGCACAGATGAAATTTTCATAGTTTGGATGTCTCCACTGATTTTCTTGATTTGGTCACTTGAAAAACATAAAAAGGAAATGTTGTGTTAGTACTGAAAAACAATCTAAGTCTGTAGAGTATTTTGTACAATGAATTTCGAGTCTATTAAATACATTTGAGCTGGCCAGCCTATGGCGAGGTCGTTGAAGTGGCTGTATCCCACTTCATGGCTGAATACATGGCTTGAGCCCTGACCCATGGCTTGAAAATCAGACCAAGTACATATGTGTGCATGCCCAAAATCCTGAAAGGAGAAATTTAAGAGGGTCTGTGGCATGACCATCCTCCAGAAGGTGCTTTCTTACCCTCCCCCATCTCTGGCAAGTGCATACGCCCTCTAGTAAATTAAAAACATAAAATACACATACACACACCCAAGAATAATCAGTACCACTGCCTAAGAATGAAATTTGTGGAGTCAGCAGATGGTGACATTATTACAACATTATTATAATAATGCCATAGCATGTGGCATTATTCAAACATTTCATTTTTATATTAAACACAATTACCCAGATGTACACTGCATGTAAGGACAGTAACTCATTGACAAGTATTTAATCTCTATCAGGCCATGATAGACTAAGGCTAGAACTCATTACTTTTTTTCAGTGCTTAGCATACAGCAGGCTCTCTCAATAAATGTCTGATTCAATTAGTACTTAAGAGTAATGTGGGGGCCAGCAGGTGGTGTAATGGTTACAGTGCTGGACTTCCACATGGCCAATTGCAGTTCGAGTTCTGGACCTGATGGCTAAAAATCACACCAAGCGCGCGCGTGTGTGTATGTGTATGTGTGTGTGTGTGTGTGTGTGTGTGTGTGTGT